>NC_056726.1:1754636580-1754739080 GCF_019279795.1 Protopterus annectens
AATTTGGGTTATGGCTAGGCTTGTATAGGCCCTAGGGCCAATAGCCTAGTACCATCCTATGAACCTATGAGGTGGGTTGCACACACACACTAGATGAGGAGTGTGCAGGTAAGTACCCAGTGGGGATTAGTACACTAATGTGTCAGACATATATGCATCTGTATTGTAGCTACATGCATGTGTCAGGTCCAGTTGCAGTTGTGGATGAGGTTTTCTAATGCACAGAGGTGCACATCTATGGTGAGGACAGGACATTGTGTATTATTGCAGTTAGTACTGTAGATGTGCAGACATGCTGCATCTATCCTATGCCAAGGCCACATGTGCATCTGCTGACAATAACTCCCTCTCACAACTACCTAGGACCCTTTGGTCTGCATATGGGAGAGCAGCCTTAAGCTGGTGAGTATTACATGGTTCTGTTGTTGCCTGACAATACCCCAGGCATGTGATGCACATGCAATTTACCATGCACACAACCATTAGTAATAGCTATATTGCTTTATGCAATAGCTATATTGTTTGTTGTGCATGTTCACTTGTGCTGGGGTTAACTGTATTGCATCACAGTGGTCATTACTGCTGCCTACCTGATGTGAATTCAACATTCCTGTAGCATACCACACAACTTGTCAGTGCCAAGATGTCTGGACAGAGGCCAACAAATTGTGCTGGATAAACGGCCTAAGGTCAGGTCATGCGTGACACATTAATGGTATACAGTGGATATAAATTGTGGACACACCCCTCTTAAGATGCAAGGTGTTCCTGTTACATATTAATTAGGACCTCAATATGACAGTACTCACATCTTCCAGCCTTTAATGTGACCCATAACAGGTACAGTTCGCTTGTAAAACCAAGCATCTGTACTCATGTATTGCACCTATAAGGCAGGCCACATGTGAGGGTGGCAGACATCCTATCAGCATGATGTTTCAGTTAGGCATGATACCTCATGCTGCCATATGTGTTGGTACACTCACTGTGTCCTATTTGGTTATAATATCACATGCATGAGCATTGTTAAGGCACGCAGACCACTTCCGACCATGTATAGGTTTCAAACATATAGATATTCCAGATACATCTATACAGTGGACTGTACAATGGTTTATCCTGCTGCATGTGAGGCAGATGCTGTCACCACACTATATAAAGTAATGGCAGTGGGAGGTGGTCACCAGCCATGTATGGTATACACATCAAAATTGTATAAGCCACAAATGATATGATCTTCACACACACAAACAGTTGCTAGCATTAGGATTAGAACTCCTGCCTATCTAGGTATTCCTACTATAGTGCTACACAATTATCAGATGCACCACAGAGCTTATACATTTCCACTTCTTCCAAAGGTACTTCTAAGGTGGATGACATCAACAGGTCTACTAAATTAAGTGTAAAGGGTAGTACACAGGTCAAAAATGGTATGAGCCAGATAGTACATTATTCACACACACATACATACCTGCTAGTATTGGGATTAAAACTCCTGCCTATCTAGGTATGTTTACTATAGTGTTACACAGTTACTGCACATGCTACAGAGCTTACTGAAATTTCACATGGCCAAAGCTGCTGATAACTGCACAGCTGTGGTAAAGTATTACAGGTGGCAGACAGTCTGCCTTTTGTTCCACCTGTACATCATGCTAGTTCTTTCTATCTTGCACTTCAACTAGCATTATGGCTTTGCACTTCACCAAGTTATTGTATCATAAAGTGTGGCACACTTGTGAGCCATCAGTAGTACTCTTTCATCACAGATGTTGCCCCAGTATTTACTAGTTATGCCCATCCCTCCTGGCATGTTTGAAAGGCAGTTATCTGTGCTTTCACCCATTGACCTGGTGCACATGTCCATTCTGGGGCACTGTTGCAACTGCCACTTGTACACAGACAACCCTCGCCTCTAAACTCCAAACACTTAGACCTGTGAGGGTTACCCATATATCACCCATTGTGGACATATGCACTCTCTAGCAAAGATGGGACTAGCAGGTCAAGAAGATAAAATCAACACTTGCACCACACCATGTGGAACACGTAGCTCACCATGACACCCACTTTGACAGCCATGACATACAGTGAAAAGCCACACACCCACCTTCCCAGAGGCAGTCAATGGACATCTACCTAAACAGCACAGAACAGCAAAGCAGGCACCCACTCAGACACCACGACATGGTACATGCCAAGGGACACATATTTAACCTACACAATCTGCCCCCAACCTAAGCCCCTAAGACTAACCACCTTGTACAATACAGTGATCATGGATTACTCAATACTGAGGCACACACACATCCCACTCACTAGGTTGAATATGGAGCAGGTAACAGCCAAATATCAATCACATGCCAGCATCTAACACATGACACAGACAGTCATGCCCTCCACAACAACTACGAGTATCAAACTCCATATCCATGTGGGTGTGAATGAATTGGGACACACCTCCCTGGACTACATGACAGGAGACATGGTTGAACTCTCTGATTATGTGGTTCAGGCAGGTGTGATAGTAGCCCTGGGCAGTGTAATGCTGTCATCCAGAATGATGCTGCAGTACTCTCAACAGATGATTGACTGCAACATTGGCTTATGTATTATGTGCCATTCTCAGGGGATCCAGGACCTCACTGCTTGGGATGGCATGATTGAAAGAACCCAATGACTTGCCATGGATATCCTACATCTATCACTGCTGGATTGCCAGGTAATGGCTACATGTCCTGCCACCCCTATTGTGCCTTATTAGGCAGTGTTCCTAATATTATTAACACCATAATAGCTACACATGTATGCAATCTGAGGGTCATGCTGCTCAACAGTGGACATCTAACTGTCAGGATGCAGTCACTCATAGCAGTTGTTGGAGTGGAGGACACATGTCTGTTGTAATGGAGAGGTGGTTCACAGCAGCAGACAGCAGACCTGCAATAACAGGCTATGACGCATTCTACAGCTGTCAACCCCCAAACATGGACCACACCACACCTCCACAGGTGGTGTTGTCTCCATATTCATTATGGATAGGAGCACCCCCAGACTATTATCCCATCAAGATGCATTGGAGATACTTGCTGTATAACTGTCTTGGGGTAATAGTGCTGTCCAGACCATAGCCTGCTATGGGTCCACATCTATGTCCCTAGGCTGTCAATGCACATTCCTCAACATCCTGCCATCTCTGATGGTCCAATGCAACACTGACATAGTACGAGTCTTCAACTACCCCTCCATCACCTGGGGAATGTAACCAATCACCAGTACAGTGGCCCAACACTTCTGGGATTCATCATTTCCATTGCCCTAGACCACCTCATACTGCCCCCTGGTAGAGGATGCAACAACCTTGACCTGTGTTGACCACTTAAATATGGGACCGTTGCTCATCCCCAGATGTCAGTCCCTGCATAGTGAGATTCACACAGGCTGTAAACAACATGGAACTCAACATGTCAGCCACACCCCCCACAAAGATAACCACCTGGCAAAAACTCTCCAAAGTTGAGCTTGCAGCCATGAAAACAGGGGTGGATATATGCACTGCACTCATGGCAATGAGATGTAGCTGCATGACTGTGGAATCATATGCATAGGCATTGTACAAACAGGTACATGAAAGCATGGTACTAGCCAGAGCCAACAGAACCCAGACACTGTCCTCCAAACACTGAGAGACAATGTAATGGTCCCCTGCCATTACTAAAGTGTACATCAGAAGGAGGAACTGTTGCAGGGAAAGGCGGTATCCCATAACTGTTGAACTCCCTTATTAGCCTCAAACACAACTTTGGATCCCTCATGGAGTCCCTGATAGGCATCTGTGGCAGCAGAGATGCAGCAGACACTAACAACAGTCACAACAGCCTTGATAGTTACATCAACAACCTCCACCGCATTAAACACAAGTGTTGCGAGTTACTGCACAAAGCTAATACCTATCCTGAGACAACAGATATTGGCCATAGTCTTGGCAACACATTCATTGCCAGCTTTACCCCTCTCTCCCCCCACAAGTGAAGTGCTGAGTGAATGTGTTCTCCCATGCCGTATCCCATTTCCATTCTAGGCATCTGTGTGTCACCAGGATGTGGACCTGCAGCAAGGCCACAGGGTATGGCAGTGTGGTGACACATCCACCATGTCATAGGCAGGTTACAGTATGTGCATGGTAATTCCCGGTCTGTAACACAGTGATTGCATATGCCTCACAGATTATAGGGCTGAGGGTTGTACATAGGTACATGTTGATGTACAACATCTGTTGTAGAATGGAGAATGGTACATGTTCTGGTTTGGACACACCTCCGATTGCTATTAACCACAGCCACAGGGGATATTCATCAACCAAACACACTGGGATTACTATTCACACACGAAACACACACACACACACACACACACACACACACACACACACACACACACACACACACACACACACACACACACACACACACACACTTGCCAGTACTGAGATCCATAGGTTCATTGCTTCATATGTGTATAGTAGGTGAATGGGCCTGAAGCCTCTACATGGCTAGCCCAAGGGAATACCTTGGCATTAGGCCACATGACAATAGTTCCCAGTGTGACTCAGGAGTATATACACTGAAGTGGTCCCAAGGGGTAGGTATTGTATTCTCCATCTACTCATCCAGGTTTCTATTGTGGGTGGCCAGTGATGTGCACTGCTTCCCATGTATGTGATCTATATTCCATAACATGGACAGTGTCTGGGTTGTGCATATGTACTACATGCATGTTCTTTGACATGTGGAAGTGTGCTTGAGGTCTCTGGGTCATGTTGTATGGACAGATTGGTATCTTCTGATGTAGCATTCCTGACCTCATTTGGTGAGACCTGGCTATATAACTGAGGTAGTGATTGCACCTACATTGACAGTAAGATACAGGTATTCAGTGGAGTTAGTGGCATCTGTCCATACAGGGTATGTGTATAAGGCGGGTCTATATTAGATCAGCGAATGCTTAAACAAGTGAATGCTGATTGATCGACCTTATTTTAGCGAAAGTTAAAAATATCGAAGCGACAGAAACTCAAATTTTTTCCTGGGGAAAAAATTCAGTTGTCCATTTCTGTTGCTTCGGTATTTTCAGTGCTGTGGTCGAAAGTTATGGGTCAGATTCATGTAAGTGTGGATGTGAGTGTTAGGGTGGGTTAAGTGAGTTAGGGTTAGGGCTCGGGTTAGGTATGTGTGCGATTGTGTGGACGTGAGGGTTAGGGTGGGTTTAGGTGAGTTAGGGTTAGGGAGCGGGTGAGGTGAGTGTGTGATAGTGATGGACCTTAGGGTTAGGGTTTGGGTTAAGGTAAGTGGATAGTTAGTAGTGTGTGCATAGTTTAGTGTAGGGTTAGGTGTCAGATTTTAGGTGTATGTGTGTGGATTTCTGTTTGTTTGGTGTGCTTGTGTTGTGTGTATGTGTTTTGGATCAGCGATTTTTTTCCCTAGGAAAAAAAATCACTGATCTGACAGTTCAAGATTGTAAGCTTTCGCTTACATAAGGTCGATCAATCGGCGTTCGCTTTTTTAAGCGTTCGCTGATCTAATAAAGACCCTATAAGGCATGGTATTCCCTTTGTAGGGTACGTTTGCAGGCTCTACAGTTGTTGCAGGAGTCCAATGGGGAATATGGCAAAAGGGTCACTGTACACATTGATTGGGCAACTGAGGGGATGGAAAAGGGTGCCATGTCCTTTTACTTGCTGAATAACACACAGAGTCAGAAGATGTAACACATCGATGTTCTTCATCTCACATTGCTGCAGTCCTTACACTTGGGTAGTCCGCTGTCCTCGGTCGGCCCGAATATCAAAGTATAAGGCTGACGTCGGTCAAGGCGCATTTGACTGACATCAGGACATCAGGGTACAAATGCGCATGACCGACGTCATATCCTCAGTCTTTTTTGCCGCATGGTCCGATGCAGAAGCAGCATTGCAAGTGCGGTTGGCGTTCTGAGATTTTTCGATTTGAAGTTTCAGACCGAGTTCAAAGTTGGCTAAGTACCCGTTGGGGAATATTTTAGTTTTTCTTGCCTCAGTGATTTACGGATGTCTGAATAAGTCAATAATTGCATTTCTTGTGGGAAACAGATACCGCATAGAGATTATCATACTTTGTGTATTCCTTGCTTAGGGCCTGAGCACGACGTTGTTGGCTGTCGCTCTTGTGCTAGATTTAATAAACGCACTATAAAGAAGGTTGGATTGTGCAAGGTTAGTCTTTGGGAAGCGGTGCAATTATAAAATGCCGTCGGATGCTTCGAAGAAGCGCAAGGACAAAGCAGTTAAGCCTAGGCT
The DNA here is from genome assembly GCF_019279795.1 of Protopterus annectens. NCBI lineage: Eukaryota > Metazoa > Chordata > Ceratodontiformes > Protopteridae > Protopterus > Protopterus annectens. The sequence continues at coordinate 1,754,642,918 of NC_056726.1, forward strand.
AGAAGAACCGCCTGTACGGACGCGGTTCTTTAGAGGTGTCGGTGGAGCGGTGGCTCCACCGGAGGTTTCTTGTGTTCCCAGGGTGAGACTTTATTATTGCAAGATGTGGCCTCTCAGGAGGCAAGTCAGGCTGCGCGGGCTTCTCCGGTTACTATACTCCCCTCCCTTCCTAGGGTGGCTAGGCCCTCTCCTTCTGTTTCAAAGGCTTCTCCCAGGGGCAGGCCAGGTTTAGCTTCTGTTGGTGTTACCCCTAGCTCTTCAGGAACTGTGCCCAAGAAGCATATGCTTAAAATGGCAGAAGATTTGATTACTTTGATTAGGGTTCTATGCCCCTCCTGATAAGAGACCTAGGATGGAGCCTGAGCTGGGGGTTTTGAGCAGGCTTCAGATGTTTCAGAGTCTTCGGCTGAAGACTTGCAGGAGTACTCTCCTTATTCTGATTCTGATGTGGATGATTCTACTCCTTCTGCTTCTCCTCCTGAGGATTTCTCTTTTTCAGAAACTCTTCATTCCATGAGGGAGCATTTTAAGTGGGAAGGTCAAGACTTCTCGGATTCCAGGAAAAGGCTTAGGGAATTTTTGTTTTTACCCCAGCATAGGCCTTTGGCTATACCTCCTGTTTTGGATGTAGTGGAAGATGTTTTTTTCAGAGGCTTCTCTTAATCCTGATTCTTTGTCTCCTGCTCCTGTTAAGCCTGATAGGTATTACAGGGTGCCTGAAGCTCATAAGTATCTTTTTAAGAGTCCTAGGGCGGACCCAGAAACTGTTAGCCAGGGGCCTAAAGGTGTTAAGGCTTCTGTTGTAAAGAATCCGGTTCCTGCAGACAAAGAGGCTAGGGCCTTGGATAGATGGGGAAAGAAAGTTTATACTTCTTCCACTCTTGCTATGAGGGCTTTGAATTGCCAGTTTCACATGTTGAAATACCAAAACTATCTCCTTTCACAATTAAAGTCTAAGGTTGATGCTCTGGCAGTAGGTATTGATTGTAAAGAGTTGCAAGATTTAGTACATGTTTCTGAACAGGTGGGTAAGCATTCTTTGCAATGTGGTTTTGATGCTGTACAGGCCTCGTCTAGGGTGGCTGCCACTGGGTCAGTTATTCGCAGGACGACGCCTGGCTAAGGGATCAAAATTTGTCTGAACATGTTAAAACTAGGATTTTAGATACTCCTTTACAATCTGACGTGTTGTTTGGTCCTCCTGTTGAGGCAGTTTTAAAGAAAATGGAAGACAAGGCTAAGTCTATGCAGACTGTTAAAGATTTTTTGCAGGTCCAGCCTCCAAAGTTTAGTAGAAATTGGCCTACTAAGGGGTGGACGATCCTTCTTATGATTCCCAGTCTAGGGGTAGATCTAGACGTGGTAGGGGCAGAGCTCAGGGCTCTTTCAGGCCTAGAACAGGGAGTTCTCCTGCACAGTCTTCAGGTGAGGGCAGGGGTCAGTCCTTTCGTAAACAGACCCAATGACCTACCTTTTCAGCTGCCAGAGCCTTCTCATCTGGCAGCACCTTTGGGAGGAAGGTTGGCACTTTTCAAAGAAAATTGGAATTTAATTACCCAAGACAGATGGGTATTGGATATCATACACCACGGTTACAGGTTTTATTTCCATACCTTGCCTCCTTTCAAAGGCATGCCAGACGTTCCTCCTCAACAAAGACTAGAGGCTCACAAGCAAGTTTCTCTGTTACTCCAAATAGGGGCCATACAGACGGTTCCTATGCCAGAAGTGGGCCTAGGATTTTATTCTCGCCTGTTCCTAGTACCAAAGAAGGGGAACACGTGGAGACCAATTTTGGATTTATCTACCCTCAACACTTATCTGGACATTCCCAAGTTCAAAATGTTGACGTTACAGCAGCTTTTACCTCTGCTGGGCAAAGATCATTGGATGGTAACCTTGGATCTCAAGGAGGCTTACCTTCATGTTCCTATCAGACCAAGTTGCAGGAAGTATCTGCGTTTTCGAGCTGGGACTTCTCACTATCAGTTTTCTGCATTGCCCTTTGGCTTATCTACTGCGCCCAGAGTGTTCACGAAAGTTCTGGCTCCAGTGATAGCTTTCTTCAGGCTAAAAGGAATACAGATCTATCCTTATTTGGCGACTGCCTGATTCTGGCTCAAGGAAGGAAGAGCTTCTTCATCATTTGGAATATGTGATAGCAGTGCTAAGATGCCTGGGGTATTCTGTGAACGAAATAAAGTCCAGTCTAGTACCCTCTCAGGACATGTGCTTTCTGGGTGTGAGACTGAATACAGCATCCCAGATGGCCTTTTGAACCCGGACAAACAAAAGAGTCTATCCCTTTACTTCCATCAGCTATCTCATCAGTCCGGGCTGACTGCAAGGACAGTCCTTCAAGCCTTAGGGTTCATGGCATCTTGTATTCTGGTGCTTCCCAATGCCAAACTGCATATGAGGAAGCTGCAATGGTATCTCAAAAATGTATGGACACAGCACTGCCAGGATCTAGACACTGTCATTCAAATAATACCTTGCATTCAAAAGGAATTTTGTGGTGGGCTCAGGAATGTCACCTAAACAAGGGACTCTCTGTGACCCGGCCAGAGGCGAGTCAGATTCTAACGACAGATGCCTCAGACAAAGCTTGGGGAGCTCATCTAAATGGAAAGTGGATACAAGACAAGTGGCCTGCCAGACTACAACATCTACATATCAACCTGAAGGAGATGTTAGCAGTCCAGTTTGCATTAATAGCTTTCAAGGATTTACTTCTTCCAGGGCAGGTGTTGATTCTAACAGACAACACAACTGTCATGTGGTACATCAACAAGCAAGGGGAACATTCTTATCCTCTATGCAGGCAAGCAATGATTTTGTGGGAGACTGCTATCAGTTTACAGCTCAATCTTCAGGCAAGGTTTCTGCCAGGAGCACAGAACTCCTTAGCAGATGTGTTGAGCAGGCAATTATGGATCCCCACGAGTGGAAATTGGATCCTCATGTATTTCAAAATTGACAGTGTCATGGGGAACTCCAGACATAGATCTGTTCGCTTCTCCACTAAACCATCAGCTGCCAAAGTTTTGCACAAAAAGGTTTCATCCCACAGCTTGGAAAGTGGACGCTCTTTCTTTCAATTGGAGCAATCTTCATGTGTATGCCTTTCCTCCTCTGCCTCTCCTCCCAAAGGTACTTCTAAAGGTCAGACAGGACAAACCAAGGATGATTTTAATAGCTCCAGATTGGCCTCGACAGCACTGGTACCCATTACTGAGAAGTCTGGCAGGAAGCCTCCATGGCCTTTGCCTTTGATTCCACACCTGTTGTCACAGGAGGACAGCCATTTGCTGAATGTCAAACTTCTCTTCACCTAACGGCCTGGCATATTCTGTTTTGAACCATAGAGGGTCTCAACTTCCACAACAAGTTTTGAATGTGATTTTGGAAGCTAGAAGGCCTAGTACAAGGAAAGTGTACGCAGATAAATGGAAGAGATTTTTATTTTGGAGTGCAACAAAAGATTTTGATGTTTCTGAGCCTAATTTGAGTGTGGCTCTTCAATATCTTACTGAGTTACTGGACAAAGGTTTGTCTTTCTCTTCTATTAAGGTTCATGCTGCAGCAAATTCGGCTCACTATGATTGTGTCCCACCATTGTTTTCTCATCCTTTGTTCAAGCAATTTCTTAGAGGGGCAAAGAATATAAGACCCCCACGAAGAGCTCCTACTCCTGCTTGGGATCTCAATTTTGTGTTGGAGAAACTCACTCTACAACCTTTTGAGCCTGCAGCTACTTCTGAGTTGAAATATTTATCATGGAAGACTGCTTTTTTGTTGGCAATTACCTCTGCAAGAAGGGTTTCTGAATTGCAGGCCCTTATGGCGGTTGAGCCTTTCTTGATTTTCCATAAGGTGGTTTCTAGTGTGGCTTTAAACCAAACTATTCATTTGCCTACTTTTATGCAAATCCCCAAAATAAAGGGAAAAGATTTTGCACACTTTAGATGTACACAGGCAGTTGTTATTATTTGGACAGAACTAAAGGGTTCAGGCAGTCTCAGCAGTTGTTTGTTTCTTTTGCTTTGAGTTCTCAGGGCAAGCCTGTGTCAAAACAAACTATTTCTAAGTGGATTGGGTTTTGCATTGCTTTCTGTTATTCCCATCATGGCAAGGAGATTCCAGCTGGGATTAGGCCTCATTCCACTAGGGCTACTGCCACATCAACAGCTTTTTTGAGGGGGGTGGCAACCAAGGATATTTTGGAGGCAGCTACTTGGAGTTCAGTGCATACTTTCTCTAGGCATTATCACCTGCCACTTTACTCTAAATCCAGGGCTGGTTTTGCCACTGCTGTTTTGCAGGGCATTTTGGCAGCTCCTGCTTCCTTGTAGTTAGCCATCCTCCCTTACCTCTGCTTTGGGATCCTACCCAAGTGTAAGGTCTGCAGCAATGTGAGATGAAGAACATAGTACAGTTTTGTACCTACCATAAATGTAGATGTTCAAGATCCACATTGCTGCAGTCCATTACCCTCCTCCTTCCCCTCTGTAGTTAGAGGCGGTTGTGTGGGTTGGGTTGTACATATTGTGTATTTTGTATATATTGTACATATAGTTAGTGCAAGGGTGGTTGGTTGGTTGTTTGCTGTCTTTTGGTTTTGACCTTTATTTTTAGGGTCTTCTGACATCTGGGGCAAGAAAAGACTGAGGATATGACGTTGGTCATGCAAATTTGTACCCTGACGTCCTGATGTCAGTCAAATGCGCCTTGACTGACGTCAGCCTTATACTTTGATATTCGGGCCGACCGAGGACAGCGGACTACCCAAGTGTAAGGACTGCAGCAATGTGGATCTTCGAACATCTACATTTATGGTAGGTACAAAACTGTACTATTCATTGGTTTATAGGTTGGTACAAGGCTATCGGCCCTAGGGCCTATACAAGCCTAGTCATAACAATTCCCTGGATATTTCTTCCCACAATATTTACTTCCCTGGACCCCTGTCTAACAGGGAGACTGATGTGATCCCCGGGGTGAATATCCTATCTCCCATCCAATCATCATGGTTCCTTTTGAAGAGGGCCAAGGAGGTGCTCCGCTTGACAAGTTTTTTATTTATTTATTTATTTTATTTAACATTAAGTCCGACTAGGTTCCACAGATCCTGTTTTCAGCAGAGGCCCGGGGAGAAATGCTTCAGACACATGTCTTCAGAATGTGGGAGGAAACCGGAGTACCCAGAGGAAACCCACGTGAATGCAGGGAGAACATGCAAACTCTGCACAGAAGGCATACCGGCCGAGAATCGAACCAGAGAGCCTCTTGCTGTGAGGCGACAGCATTAACTGCTGCACCACTGTGCCGCCCTTGTATGGGCAGTCTATTTCAGAGTATGGGGAGTTTCTGGGTCAGGAAAAAGGATCAAAGTACTTTCTGATGTGAGTGGCACTGTTGCGGTCAACAGGCATGTAGTCCACTGCAATCACACCATGGGTACTACCTGTGAGGCAATATGCAGGGGAACTACCAATATAGTAGTTGTTGCCTAGCCAAGTGTGTTTGTGTATGAGATGTGGGTGGAAAGTGGTCTCTGAGTAATCGATGGATTGCCTATATTGTTCACTAAACCATACTGTCACATTTAGGGCTGTGGATTGTTTCCACCAACCTCTATGGTGTTTGACAACTGTTGGCCTTGTAATGTGGGCATTGTGACATATACTAGGTCCTCAACATAATAATTTAGCAAAACCTGCTTCTCCAATGGATCCTGTTACTACACAATCACACTGGCCCCCACACAGGATACTGATGACAGACACACACACGCCAGTACTGAGTTTCAAAACTCTACCTTCCTGTTGCTCCTACAGTGTACTGCATTTATCACACGCACCACGGATTGTATAGGATAGATGTTGTCCCAAGGTACTTCTAAGGTGAGGAACATCACCAGCCCTTGTAAATACTGGCACTGGATGATGTAGTGAGTGAGAGATTCCATAAAATATTTTACCCTACGCACACATTTACATTTGCCAGGGGTGAAGTTCTAGATAGAGGTTCATACCTCTATCTAGATATCTTTTAGGACCATTATGCTTATACATTTACCACAGGGACCACTGACCTTACATGGTTTAGGGTTGCAAACAGGTACTTCTACTGTGGATGATATCTGCAGGACTGCTAAAATCAGGCACTGAGATGTGTACTGGGTGTAAATGGGGCCAAAATCTTTAAGGTAGGGACATACATATGTACACACGCAAACACTTGCCAGGAATGAGATTCAAACCCATACCTATGCAGTTATTGCTACTACATTGTTCAACATTTATCACATTTATCATGGAGCTTACATGTTAGAGAGCTATGCAAAGGTATCTTTGAAGGTGAGTGACTTCAGCAGCAGTGCTAAAGGAGGGGTAAGGGAAGTGTTTTATGTGTAAATGACCAGAAAATCATGTCTCTATAAGGATACACACAATCTCTCACACAAATACTCAAATTTACACAGTTGCCAGGCTTAGGATTAGAACTCCTACCTAACTAGCTTGCTACACTATAGTATTACACAGTTATCACAAGCACCACAAAGTTTATATGTTGGAGAGCTGTCCAAAGGTACTTTTGAATGTGAGTGACATCAACAGCAGTGCTGAAGGAGGAGTACAGGAGATTTAGTGAGTGTGAATGGCCTCAACCACATTCATTGAGAAACACACACACACATACACACACACACACACACACACACACACACACACACACACACACACACACACACACACACACAACTTTACATTTGACAGGACTGAGATTACAATTGCTACATGCATACCTATTTGTAATGTAGTTTTACACAATTATCACAAGCACCACTGACACTCTAGGGCTGAGGGCTAACCAAAGGTATTTCTACAGTGAATGACATCAGCACATCATGTGATATAGGCCAATGGGATGTGTAGTGGGTGGGACAGGCCTCATAATGGGATTCTCTCCATCACTGTCTGTCTTTCTCTTCCCCACATCTCTGTGTGTGTATGTTTGGCATATTATATTATGTTGGCCTTAGATATGTGTGTATATTCCTATCCAATGTATGTGTGTGAAGTATCAATGGTGTACAATTTGTTGTGTGTGCACAAACAGCTGCAAATAACCGATATCTGTAGTCCACTGTGTTGTGAGATATGGGCTTCATTTCTCTTTGCTGCGAATAACAGATATCTGTAGTCCACTGTCTTGTGAGGCATGGGCTTCACTTCTTTAAGTGTAGGAGCATGCCCAGTATGACCTTCTATAGTGAGTGTGTGCATCCATTCCAGGGAGGGTTGCACTCCAGTTCAAGGTTTTGTGTGCTGCAGCTCCACCTAGCAAACTGTGTCTGCAGGATATCTGTAGATAGTTTGCCAATATGGGGACACAATGGACTTAACATACAGGTGATACTGTAACTATTGCTGTCTGTACTGATTGTGTGACATGTTTGGTTGTAGCATAGATTTTCTGACATATGCACTGTTTTACACTGTGATGTATCATGTCATCAACTACTGACAGTTACCATTCTTTGCTCACAGTTATTTACCGGTAAATACAAGATGAATGAAGCTGAGACCAGTATTCTGAGGCATATAGACTACACATCCTGGCACACACCTGCCATTGTGGAGGGGTAGTGAGAGACAATAGACTGATGGTTCTGTGTAAATGGTGCAGCACCATGTTAGTATGCTGGCTGGGATTCCCATCCTTGTGCATTTCTCAATTTCAAGGAATGGCCATATCCTGCTGGGACCATACCTCTCAGTTGTACAGATACACCCGGGTTATCCAGAGGCAGAACTCATATATCTGGTCAGCTTACCTTCACATTGTGGTTTACAAGCGGTTTTGTGGCTATTCATTCACGGGTTTGCAGTCGGGAGTAGTATGGGCAGACAGAGTTTCAAACTTCGCACACTCCATGACATCCATGCTTTTACACCCTCCTCTGTTATTCTCCCCTCCACCTAACATTATGTAAGCAATATCTCAGAAGAACCCCTATAGTTTGACCTTTAATCCAGTAGTATTTATGGCCTGATCCACAGTTCTTGCAGTAGGACATGGGGAGGCATGCTACTGGCATTTGTCAACATGGCCTTGCATTTGTTTTCTGTTTACTGCTAGGTTGTTAGTTGGGACCCCCTGACATTCCGTACATTGGCACTATGGGTGAGATATAGGCCTTTGCCAGAGGACTGTAGGCCATTTGAGAGTGCTGCAGACCATCTGTTACTACATTTCTACATGGGATCGTGGGGGGGGGGGGTGCACACCTGCAGACTTTAACATTTGAAATGACTGTACTGGTATTTTGGTTACTCTGTTGGCTTCCATTTCATATTGTATTGTGACCTATCATGCAGACAGGAGGTATATTAGTAGAGTACACATGTTAGATCTTAATAGCATATATTTCCATTTCAGACTTTTTACCCTTCAGAACTGGAATGCAACTGCCAGACCTGTTGTAGTATGTCTGTGTAGGTCTGGTGGGGGGCTGTTCACCATTGCCACAATTTGGGGGCCTTAGCCCAGCCTTTCTTCATGGTCAACTACACCTGTCCTGCTGGTTGATGCTGGTGGTGGATTTGTGACCCTTATTGATATTCATGTGTGTGACCTATTGACACCCACAGTTCTTTGGGCCATCACATGTACTGAAGTGGGGGTTGACACCTTGTGTAGTGCTGCCTAGGATGTTGACACCGGTATTTGTTATGAATTTCCTGCTGTCCCATACAGCTGTCTGCTGCTATCCCATTCAGCCACCCAATTCCCTTGCATGCTTGCATCCATATCATACATACAAGTATGATAACATACTACTCCATTCTTTAATTGATAGGAAGAGTGACTTAACCTGTTGCTGGACCAGTATTGAGGACAGTGCTGGAGGGCTGACTATGTTGGATGCACATAGTACACTCCCTGTACATGGTAAAGCTCAGGTATTGTCATGTTTGGCATCCTTTTTACTGTACGTGTGAGTCAGAGAGAGGTATCAGTCCCTGGGTCCCTACAGTGTCAGTGTATGTGCTATGCGTTGCCTCTTTGCCAAGGCCTGGGCATACTGTACATGCCTCCTTCTGCCTACAGTGGCAGGCTCAGGATGTTCCTCCTCCAAGTCCTCTGTGCCTGTGCTAGCCTTGGCAATGGTGGGGGGCTGTGTGGCCCTGCCCCATGCTGTTCCTGTTGCAGCTGTTTCTGCAGGATCATATTGTGTAGCATGGCACATACTATGAACATTTGTATTCACATAGCTGGAGAGTACTGCAAGGCTCCACCGGATATGTCAAGGCAGTGGAACCGTGACTTCAGCATCCCAAACACATGCTCTACAATGATCCTGGTTTGTGCATGTGCCTCATTATGGTGTTCTTGTTTGGCTGTGTGTGCATTTCTGATGGGTGTCATCAGCTACAGCTCCAGTGCACAGCCAGCATTCCCCACTAAATGGCCATATGGGATGTCCCCCCTGGCAAACGCTTGATACAGCTGTGAGCAATGCCAGATGTGGGAGTCGTGATAGCTTCCAGGGCTCCCAGCACACACATTCATGATAATGCCCTGGACATCACACACAACCTGGCAATTGATGGAGGGGAAGCCCTTGTGGTTTATGTAGACCCTGCCTCGTTCACCGAGTGGTGCTTTAATGTGGATGTGCGTGCAGTCTATAGCACCCACTACCTTAGGGTATTCTGCTATATGGTGGAAGAGACGCATACGTGTGGTCAGCACCTCACTGGCGGTGGGGAAATATATGTGCTCATTGGCATGTTGTGTCATGGCATCCAGGAACTAGTGGAATAACCTGGATGCTGATGCCTGTGAGAGCCTCATGATATCCCCAGTTGGTCTTTGGAAGGTACCTGTGGCTAGTATTCTTAAGCCTAGACATACCTTGGTAACCATTGGGATGTGTTCCCTCTATTAGTTCTGTGTGTAAGGCGTGGCCGGCACAGCTCAACAATTTGCTGTAGAATGTCCCTGTCCACCGTATAGCCCTCTACTGTCTCCAGCTCATGTAGGCCCTGGTAGGTTACCCTGGGTCTGTACACTCTTCTCCTCCTCACTATGGGTCGGTTGTCAGCATTCTCCTCCTCACCACCCACAGTCTCTAGTACATATTGATGGAGTAAAGGAGCAGCAACATAACATATTTAGTTATTTATGCCAGTTAAAAATCCCCTGTCTGTGTACACCGGTGGTGTAGAGTTTGTGGGAAAAACCAGTCTGTAGGGTGTTTGCATAGTTTATATTAGTGTGCTGGGCTGCTGCATGTGTAATTGACTGATTCTGATACATTCCACCTGTCAGTTATGCTAGTTCTCCTTGATTGCCTTCCTAATGCTGTTTCCCCTTTCCACTTCCTCCCTATTTAAGCCCCGAGGTACTCCTCACATACCCGGTGCTGAAATGTAAACAGTTCTGCCATTTCCTGTTTTTTTTTTTTTTAGGCCCGCACACCCGTTTAGCTAATGTAAACAGTTTTAAGCAGAAGTGGCCCTCCCTGGACACGAACACGCTTTGCATTTCATGGAATAAGACAATAAAGCCTCAGACACACCCCTTCCTTAGCTGTGCTTAGCTAAGGGTAAACATGGGCCACAGAGCTACAACAAGCTTACAGCAAGCATGACGCATCCCCTTATGAAGTCATTCAGCTCTTATACATGCACTGTTGTATTGCTGCACCTACACGGTTAGGTACAAGCTGACACTTTGAGGAAATTAGTGATTCAGTATAACTCCCCTCATATGCATACCCCAGTGTGTAATTCCTTAGTTACTCCACTTAGATGGACCCTTTCCCCTTAACAACCAGTGCTCCCTCGTATTGTTTACATTCTGCATGCCATTGACTACAATAGCAAAATGCAGAATTATCTTAAAATTGACTTTTCTCAATTTTTTTTTTATTTTCGGCACAATCCCATTTGTGCACCGCTGCCCTAATCTTAAATGGCTGTGACCGGCCAAAAAAAAAGTTTAATTTCATAAAAAAATAAACTATTATTAATGCCAATGGCCTTATATCTGGCTATTGGCATGTGTGTTTGACTGTAATATATGCCTTCCATGAGCTGTCCTGTCTCCGTTTGCTCAAATGCAGAAATGTATTCAGTTACTAACTTAATAAATTTCTGCTCTGACACTGTTCCTGCACTGAGTCCGGCCAGCTTCGTGGATCACAAAATCACCTCATTTGCATGTTTTTTACCAGGAAATGAGGTAATTTGCATCCCGCATGGCTTTCCATGCAGGAACAGTGTAGGGCCACTTGTGCACGTGAAAACAGCATTTTCTTGGAGCTCCTACACTATTCCTGCACGGAAAATGGCTGTTTGTGAATCCTGTAGACTGTTCTTTTTCAGTTGACAATATCAGTACCAAAAAAAGTAGCAACATACACAACTTGTTAGGGAATCTCTGTAAAGATACATAAAGTTTTTTTGGTATGCAGTGATAGCTCTTTTAAAAGAAATTAATTAATACACAGGATAGTATAAATGAAGTTTGGCAACAAACTAAGTTGTCCCGGGACATCTTCATGGGGGAGGGTTAGGTTAATATTAGGGGGAGTTAAGTGAGTTGGGGAGGTGAAAGGGTTAAGTGGAGGCATGGATGGTTGGGAGGAAATGAGATAATGATGGGGAAGGGCTTAAGAGGTTTAGTCTAGTGTAGTTGGGTTAAGCAATCACATTTTGGCGTGAACTTGATATACTGCAGTTTCATGCCCTGACAACCAGTATGTTCTGTGGTCAGCTAGGCCTTGATTTGGTGGTGGGTGTGGGGAGGTGAGTGCCTGGGGAATAGTCATGGGTGTGATGGTTGGAGGGTTTGTTTTTTTTTTTTGTGGGGAAGGTACGTGCAAAGCACAATCAGATTTCCTTTTCCTCGGCATCGCATATTTGTGAGGGGGTGAGTCACTTTGGCTTTGTGGTTCGTTGTTTGGTGGTTCATGGGGTTTTGCAGGGAATGAGCTGCATATTGCTTTTTCTGGGTTCATTCTGCTGGCTGGTGACCTTTTATTTGGTGCTTGCTCATTGGTGGGGTTGGGTTTTGTCTGGGAGGACTCCTGGTGCTTGGCCCACTTGGTGGCTTTTGTGGGCCATGTCCTGGATCTGTGTGCAGAGTGCTGTGGATGTGGTCCAGGTTTGGGGCAGAGTTGGTGTGGTGCTGTTTTGTTCTGACAGCTCGTTTGTGGTTTCAATGACCTGTTTGGGTTGCCTCGCTGGCTGAAATCGGTGGAGTTCTTGTTGGGACTGGTGTGTATCATTACTATTCAGGTGTGCAGGTGGTTTGGCAGTTGACCCTGGCGTGATGTATGTGGAAGCATCACGGGATGGCCGTTTTGCAGGCTGCGGGCTCTGTGTGGGGTGGAGTTTGCCACTGCATGCTCGGTGTAGTGTGGGTGTCTGGGGCAAAAAAAAAAGTGCATGTTTGTTGGCCCCCCCTTTGGATTTCTGGGAGCAATGTATGACAACCACCACTGGGTTTGAGTGTGGTGCGGTGTATTGTCTCACTTGTCCCTCTGCAGATGGCGGTCATGGTGGTGCAGCTGGTGGTGGATCTGCCTTGCCATTAGTTGGCCGGTGTTTCGGTTCGGGCTCCTGTCCTTCATGGGACATGTGCGGTCACAGTGCCGGGTGTGATTGAATTGTGTTGTAGCTTGTTAGCTGCAGTGAATGCGATTTGCTTGCGGAAAGTTCCAAGGTGTTTGTAGCTGCCATGATCTATTTTGAATTGCTGAACTCGGGTAGGATATAAGTGGCAAGCTGTGCAGCGAATTACAGTTGCCTACAAAGCTCTATTCACCTGCATTTAAGTTGTCTATGGAGTGATGCCTTTTGATGGGAAGTATGTCTGGACAAGTGTGAGTTTTCCTCAGCTAATGGAGATTAGAGAAAAGAATGCTGCAGAGTGGTTGTTTTAGCATTAAATTTAATAAAAAAAAAAAGTGTTGACTTGGTGCGTTGGGTGTTTTTTTTTTTTTGCATTTGTGGAGGTTGCTGTTGTCCAGGTTTGAGGCCCTCGTCCCTGGGAAACACTGACAGTTGATACAATTGATCATCGGTCACTGTACATAGGCCCCTTTCTCTGGTAACATTTTCCATTTGTTGGTGGGAGGTCCAATGGAGATGTCCACTGGTGCCACGGTTACTAATTCAGCTATGTTAGAAGTGCCCCTGTGTTTCTGGCCAAATGTATCATATACGTTGTTTGTGCTTCCTGGAAATGACTTTGGAGTATCAATGACTTTTTGATGGATGGGAAAGTGGGGATCCACCTTTGCAGCTACATAGCGTGTTTGTTTCGGACTTCATCTCTTTGGGGAGTTCATGTTGATGCAGGACCTGTTGTGCGATTGACTTTCTAGGTTCATGGTAGCAGCAGCATGTGGACACTTGTCCCTTGTCCTGTGCCACACTTGGTTGGTTGCTTTGTCCAGATTTCTTGCTTGGGACTCAGTGTGAGATGCTGTCTTTGATTGTGTGAGACTGAAACAGGGGCTGTTGGCATGTTTTGATTGCAGTCTGAGGCAGTTTAACGTGCTTTTGGTGTAATGGATGGGGGCACAGATTTTTGATCTGAGTTGCTTGTTGGCTATGGAACAGATGATTGTGTGTCTTTTCTGTGCACACTGGTTGCTCGGCTTGTGTGGTCCTTGAATTGCCTCATGTTTTGACTTGTATCTGGTGGCATGGCTGTCTGGCGAGAGCGTGCATTCAAGGTCAATTGAGGGTGTTCTTTCCAAGTGGTTCCCTGTATTGGCATCTGTGGTTGGGTATTTTGGTGGACATTTTGGTTGCGGGCTTTGTGGCCTTCATGCATGGAGGCTAGGTAGACATGCCTTTCGGTTGTTCAGGTTTTCGTGGAGCATCTGGGCTGTCTGGCACATTTTTGGTCTGTTTTTGTGGTTTCTTGTTTTCTGGCAGATTGCAGGGTAAATGTGGGAGGTGGGGTCATTGATGATATACATTGGATTTCAGGCTTTGAACTGGTTCACCTGGCAGTTTGTGGGACAGTGTGGAGTGCTGGAACATTGAGTGGTGGGACTCGTTTGCTTTGACTTTGCTTGCTGCCTTGGGTTGGATGCTTGCATGGTAGTGATCTGAGTTCTTCTGTGCTTGTAGGGTCCTTTGGTGACAGCTTTGCCTGGAAGGTATTCCGTGGCATTTCTTGTACTGGTGTGGTTCCATCTAGGCTACTGGTGACCTTTTGTGGGCCTGGAGTTGATTTGTTGGTAGTTGCACCATGAGCAAGCTTGGTGGGGGATGGTAAGTGTAGCACATGGGGTGGAGTTCTTCTGGACAGGACGGAGTTTCAGTGTTTGATCTGGAGTTGTCACTGAAAGCTGAGAAAGTCCAGAAAGGAAGTCTGAAGTGAGAAACAAGACAACAGTTTTGTCCCAGTTCTTTCACTGACGTTTCTGCTCGATGTATGGAATTCTGTCACAGGTGTCACTGAATGTCTGTTCAAATCATTGCAAAATGAAGGTAGAATTTGCTGAACATACAAGTTGCAGATTTCATACCCTGCAGGAAATCCCAGTTAATGCAAAACTTGTTGTGCTCTTGACTTTCGGAGTTTGTAAAAGAAATGTAGAAAAAATATCCCTATTTTGAGCCTTTCTTAGTCCTTAGGGCTTTGGTCACACTTCTATTTATGCCATAGTCCAGAATTATGCATTGACAGGTTCACAGGTATGTCTTGCGGATGTGGTATGGTGTGCTGTAGGTTGGTGTTTTCTTTGTTTTGCTTTTTTATAGTGTTAATCATTATGGGGTGGGGGAGTGTTTGAAAGCAAGGGCAAGCATTTCCCGAAGACAGTTGAGCAAAGGGGTAAAGGTGTTTTGTAGATATAAAGGGGGGGGGGTCATACTGATAAGGTGTTTGCCACACAGACATGAGGTATAGGGTTTGAGGCTTATTTCTGTTTCGAGTTTTGTAAAGACAAGGTGCTTTTTTCATACCAAAGTTAATTATCAGTTTGGTTCCTCCATTGTTCTTGGCTTTGTACAGATTTCTTGCTCAGGACAAATTAAAGGTATAGAATGTACATGCAGTCCAGCCATAAAACAAATACATTATGACATTCTCTCCCATTGAAGCATGAAAGGTTTGCACTGGCTGATTCAGAATTATATGATTACCCTGGAAGTTCGTGCCATATGGTTTAATTGAATGTCTGTAGTTTTGAAGGTTGGTACTATGAATGCAGTAAACACATGACAAAGCCTTGAAGTTAGTGTATTATGTTCTATAGCTGGGTGCCATAGCATTCTGAATAATATTATACTTTAATTTTCATCCTGGTATTTCTGCTTAGGTAAGAATATTGTCAGTCGCATCTCATTTGCAATGGTGGTTTCTCACAAATCTCTGGCAAATCTTTGAGGACTGAAGTTCATATAATGACAGACATTTGAGTTTCACACTTCATGCAGTGACGTGATCCCTGGGGTGAATTTGTTATTTCCAATTGAATCATCAAGGTTCTTTTGAAGAGGGCCAAAAAGGCTTGACATGTCTATTCCAGTGTCTGGTTTGTTCATGCTGATGACAAGGTTTAGAGCCTTGGAGCACGTGACTCTAAAACTTTTAATATATTCCACTGGTAGTTAAATTTATCTTGGGGTATTTGATAGGTTCATAGGAAGCATTACTTCAGTTATGGCTGCTTTGTCATAGATTGGAGTGTTAGTGGTACATTCCTTCCTGGGTTGGTAGGATAGGTTGTCTTTGAAGATGTCTTGGAACGTGTTGTATTTTGGATGTTTTACATGTCTTTTCTTTCTTGCAGATGGGGTCTTGGAACACTGTGGCTGTAGTTTGGAATAAGTGGGTATCAGGTGGAGCCTTCTTGTCCCTATTTGAAAGTTTAATTTTGTCTTTTTCTTTATAGATGATGGTGTGCTGAGTTCCAGTGGTGAGATACAGTGAGTTCGCAGATGATCATGCTTTGGTGTCGAATAAGCGCTGGGGTCATTGGGTGAGTAATCAGAAATGGAGAGGTGAAAAGGCAAGCAGTGATTCGGAAGAAGAAAAAAGCACAACCAATTTTTGTTTACTTTTGAATAAGTAGTATATTTTATGACCTCGTTTGTCATAGTGAGAATAGTTTTGCTGCATGTTTAAATCTGAATGCATGTTTCAGTGGAAGTCCTGATCACTTGGGTGGGCACATTGAGGTTACAGATGGGAGTGCTGAGTGAGTAACAGTCAATGCCCTGATGAAAATGGACTTGAAAGGTAATGGTTTTTGTTTTGTGGATGTTTAAATCTCAGACCTTTTGGTATTTGTCTAGTAGGTCTTTTCATTAAAGACCGTAATTAGCACAAGGGTCATTTTACTTGGTGTTTGGGTCAATTTTGTGAGTAGAGTTTTAAGAAGCATAGTGGGTAGGTAGATAAGTAACAGGGTCTTCGGTGTGAGACTTACTACTAGTTGTTTGACTGGGTGCTGTCTTGAGCTCAAGGGGTTATAGTTTGTGGTTTTGTTGTGGTTATAGGCTGTCAATACATTCAGGTTGAGCCATGATTTCAGATTTGAAGGCAGCAGGCTGAAAGTGTAAGTGTTCTCTTGGTGTGGATGTTCCGGTGTTACAACAGGGTCATGGTAATCCTACTTTATTTAGTTTCATTAGCGTTTGTTTCGGTGATGGCATGCCAAAGGGGTTTATGACGGAATTCTAAGGTGCTTTATAGATGATGGGTACACCAAATGATGTTTGGCTTGCCCCTTCCCTTTATGGGAAGTGGATTGAACAATTTTGGGTAGAAGGGAGGGGGAACAGCCTGGTCAGGCTGGTTGGTGGAGAAAAGGGATAGGCTATCCCTCTTCTGTTCCCCCTCTGATGTCTGGATGTTAATTTCAAGGATCTGGGGAAAGGACATGAGTAGTTGGAGGAAGCTCGCTGAATAGATAAGCAAGCTGAGGTAAGGATGGTGCTTATTTGGTGGAAGGTAATTCAATGGATGGTATATAAAGTGAGTTGGGATACTGCTTCATAAGTAAAGTAAGTGAGCAGAGGTATGGACGCTGCTTGTTTGGCAGGGTGAGTAGGTACGCTGCCCTGATTAACAGTACAATGAATGGTGAGTGAAGTGAGATGGGTCGCTGCTTCATAAGTAAAGTAAGTGAGTAGAGGTATGGACGCTGCTTACTGGGGCAGGGTGAGTAGGTACGCTGCCCTGATTAACATTACAAGGATGTTATGCTGTATTTAGAATCAATTATATCATGAATAGTTGTAAGTAATAAAGTTGGTGATCAAAGCTATGTTATGGAAATTTAATAAAGGTTGTCAAATGTCATTTGGTGTGATGTGTGTTATTGAAGGGGACCGGGACAACATTGGATTAGACTGCCAATGCAGTTTTTCCATGTAAATTGAATAATGTAACAGGTTCATTTACCAGTAGAACAGGTTTTTCTTCCCTATGACTGAATAATGTAACAGGTTCATTTACCAGTGGAACAGGGTTTTCTTCCCTATGACTCTGCATATTTTATGGGTTATGTTTATTAATGTATTAGTTTTATAAACATGTGAATGGGTACAATTCAAAGTACTTATTCTAAAATGTTATGTAGTGCCATCGGTGTAGAATGAACTGTAGGAGAAGGAGATTCTGTGTGAGACAGCTGGGGAAAATTTGAGTTTGTATGTGGTTTGAACACTGGCTACAACAAATATTTTGACAGTTTTGATGCAACATCTGAGTGGTGTCAAGAACTTGGGTCTGACACCTTCAGTTTCACAAAATATGAAGAAGTATATTTGCTTGATAATTTATATGTTATTTTGATATGAAAAGCAAAGATAAAACAGCAATTTTTATGTCAGTATGAAAATTCTAATCATTTTTGCAAATCTGTCATTAGATATTTCTCATCTTACTAACTGCCAGTCAAGTTTTAGAATGGATTTATCTGTCAGCAGCTGCAGTTCATGTTCTTTTATAGCAATGACAGAATCGGGATGCACTTGGTATGATATGATCCTATGTACAAAGCTGATATAAGATGGTAAAAAAGTAGTTATTTCTGTGGCCATTCTTATGATAGGAAAGCAAACACCACCTCACGAGTACAGCAAGATGCTGACAGTGTTTACACCTGCATGCAATGGTTCTTCGGGGCTGTAGCATTTCAGGAGAGCACCATGATGAATTTTTCCAACATTCTATTTAATCTTAAGTTAACTTGATGCAAATTTATGGTTGATTACCAACTAAGACACATCTTTTCAAGAAGGGTTTAACAAAGCTGTTTTAAGATACAGGGCAGAAGCATGTTAATTCATTTTGCATAGTCAGGGTTGCCCTTAGGTAAACTGGCACCCTAGGCAAACACTCTGCATGGCCTACCCCCTCACCCCCCACCATTGTCCAAACCATCTGGGCCCACTCACACTTCAGGTAAACTTTTTTTCTCCTTATTTCTCACAGTGTGTCTTTTTCTTACATTTATTCATTGATCCAACATCTTCTATCTAAGCAAGACTGCACTCTGATAACTGAGAAGGAATCAACTGCATTAAGCCAGGGGTCTGGGGGCTGCTAAAGACTTGGGGGTTCTAGATGCTCTGAGGTGAATTTTATTGATTTTTTTGAGCAATCTTTGTCATTCAGTGATTGCCTGAAAAAAAACTATGATCAAAGGAAGACATTTATTCTTACTCTTCAACTTTTTTTTTTTATGCTCCATTTGGTACATCACAGAGCTGTCACCAAAGAGCAAGATGTTCCCCAGTGTGATTCTCTGCTGGGGAGCCTTCTGTGCAGTCTGCATGCCCTTGTTCACATGGGTTTCTCAAGGTGCTCTGGTTCCTCCCATATTCCAAAGACATGTAGTAGGTTGACTGGACACTGTAAATTAGCCATAGGTGTCAGTGTACATGGAGGTGTGTGGCTTGGAAGAACTACAGTGCAGGGCTAGCCATGCAGAAGCAGAAACCTTTGCTCTAGATGATTGCCACGAGGAAAGTGACACAACAACCCCATGTTAAAAAAATGGGAAAAATGGATTTTGGTACATCCTAACTAATGAAGACTACACTGCAATAACTGCAGTGGGATTAACTGCACTAAGCTGGGGGTTTGTGGGCTGCAAGACCCCCAGAAGCCACAAGATTTTAGATGCTCTGAGATCCTTTTTAGAGTTTCTTAAACAAACTTCTTCATCCAGTGATTGCCTGAACAAAAACTATGACTAAAGAAGGATATTTAGTCTTATCAAAGGACATTTAGTCTTATCCTTCAACTTTTGTTTTTTTTTTCTTTCATCCTGTCAGCACATCCTAACTGGCCAAGACTACATTGTCATAACTAAGTCACACTGGGGTTCTACTGGCTGCTTGGCACCCATAAGCCATGGGAGTATAGATTTTCTGAGGTGCATTTTAAAGCTTTTTTTCCAACCTTTTGACACAGTGATGACATGAACAAAAAATCATGTGTATGGAAACAAAATCAGACCTTTAATGCTCAAAGCTAATGAAATACCAGTTCACAACAAACTGAAAAGATGAATTCTAGTACATCATATCTTGAAATAGTGCATGCATCCTGCTCCCACCTCAGAATAGGTAGTCAATTTGTATAGCCCCCTATGGTTTTAAATTGGGATTAAAATTAAGGCATTAATGCCCACAGTCATATTTCAAGCTGCTGCTATCACATATTTATATAAACCATGCCTCTTCATCTTCTACCCCCCATAAAGACAGACATTTTCTATATATCTTTCTAATGTCTGACTGAGATAAAACCACAAAAAAATAAATACAGCACAGCATATTTGCCATTAGACAGGTATAAACAGCTTGCTTTTTTACTCTCCCCCAAAACATAGCCACTTGTATGTGCATAAGATTCTTGATTGTGAGGAAAGTAGAAATAAACAAACAATTTGAGTAATATTTCCAACTTGTTACTGCAAGAGACAGTACAGTGCTACAATACAATAGGTTCATAGGTTCATAGGTAGGTACTAGGCTATTGGCCCTAGGGCCTATATAAGCCTAGCCAAACGGTACCCTGGCTTTTGCCACCCAAGAAAATTATTTTCCTGTGCCTCTGTCAAGCAGAGCCACAGAAGTGATCCCTGGGGTGAATTTCCTATCTCCCATCCAATCATCAAGATTTTTCATAGGTTCATAGGTTGGAACTAGGCTATCAGCCCTAGGGTCTATACAAGCCTAGCCATAACAATTCCCTGGCTATTTCTTCCCACACTATTTACTTCCCTGGACCCCTGTCTAGCAGGGCAACTGACATGATCCCCAGGGTGAATTTCCTTTCTCCCATCCAATTGTCAAGGTTCCTTTTGAAGAGGGCCAAAGAGGCACTCTGCTTGACATGTATGGGCAATCTATTCCAGAGTCTGGGGATTCTCTGGGTCAGGAACCTATCCCTCCAGCATGTTTTGTTTATTGTGATGACAAGATTTAGATCCCTAGAGCATGTGGCTCTGAGGGATTGGGATTTCTTTAAGTGTAGCATGTCCAACAGCTCTGGGTTTGACATGGCCTTGTATGTTAAGCAGAGATAGCCTCTGAGTAGATGATATGTGACAGAGTATAGCTGGAGTTTTTTAAGGTGGTCAGCGTAGGGCATCTGCTTTAGGCCTGTGATTCTTTTAGTGAGGTATTTCTGTGGCCTTTCCAGTTGTTGCAGATGTCTTGAGAGGTACATACCAAACGGGGCATTGTATTCTATAATGGGTCTAATGAGTGATGAGTACAGTGGGACAATGACCTCCTTTTTTCTGGATGAAAAGCCCTTCATGATGAGGTGTGCCACATAGAAAGATTTCCTGACTGTTGTGGCGATGTGGTTATCGAAGGTGAGACCGTTGTCCACCTGTGTCCTTAAGTCTCTTATCACACTTTCGGTGTTTAGTGTACTGCCACCTATATGGTAATTCATGGGTACATGTTTTTTCCCAAAGGGGATAACTATACATTTCTTGGCATTGAGCTTGAGCCCATGGCTCTGGCACCAAGCATCTGTTTCTATAAGGCCCTTTTGTAGAGTATCCACATCATTTGGGGATTCAATAATGACTCCCAGTTTGCAGTCATCTGCGAACTTTGTTAACCAGAGTCCCTTAATGTTGGCCTGTACTTCAGAGAAGTAGATGCCAAACAAGAGCGGTCCCAGGACTGAACCCTGAGGTACTCCACTTGTCAGTTGTCTGGAGCTGGATTTGAAGTCGGCTACTTTTACAGTGTGGGTTCTATCAGTAAGCCAGTTAGCAACCCATTGGGTGACGTAGGGATTAATGCCCAGCTTAGTAAGTTTATCTATGATTCCAGAGTGGGGGATGGTGTCAAATGCCTTGGCAAGGTCTAGATAGGCTGTGTGGACCACCTTACCCTTGTCCATGGCTCTGGAGACTGATTCAAAGAAGTCATTCAGGTTCAGGAGACAAGATTGGCCCTTCACGAACCCAAACTGGGTGGGGTCCAGTGTTTGAAGGTTGCCAATGTCTTTGTTTATAAATTCCATGATAATACGCTCCATGGCCTTGCAGATAAGGCTCATCAGACTGATGGGACGGTAGTTTCCGGGATCCAAGGTGGATCCCCCTTGTGGAGTGGGATAACTGTAGCTCTGCGCCACTCAGTGGGCACAAAACCTGAGGCGAGGCTATGATTAAACATGACACTTAAGTGAGGTGCCAGTTCATATTGTAGTTCATGTAGTACACAGCCCGGGATGTCATCTGGTCCCATGGATGCTGTATTCTTAGCTTTGGAGAGTGCATTTTTTACCTGTGTGGCCGTTATTACTGGAATTTGGCAATCTTCTGGTATTGAGATGGGCCATTTAGGGGGTGAGATGGGGGTGAAGCTGACATTGAATCGATCTACCAGGATATTGGCAATATCCTTGGGGTCAGTATATTTAATGGCATTCTGTTTAAGCTCAAAGCAGATCTGAGCACTGCCATTTAGATTCTTGACATAGTTATAGAATGCCTTGTGGTTGTCTTTGGAATCTTTGGCAATTTTATTTTCGTAACTAGCTTTGGAGGATTTTATGAGGGATCTCAGTTTCTTACTGAGGCTGGTAAGGGAGTTTTTTGCATCCTTGGATTTTCCTCTTTTCTGCAACAGTTTCTTCCTTTTGTTGTAAAGTTTGTTTATGGCAGGGGACCACCAGGTTGGCTTCATTTTTTTGGATGAGAGCATATTGGTTCTATTTGGGATGGCATGATTCATGCATGAGTGGATGTGCTCATACAGTGCCTTAGTGTAGGATTCAGCAGTTGAACTTTCAGTTCCCATTTGCATGGGTGTCATGACGTTTGTCACTTCTGATTTGAGTAGCATGAAGTTGGCTTTGGAGAAGTTTTTTATGGAGGTTTCCTTACTGGGGGGTGGGGGTAGGATGTGGATGTTAAGGCTGATTAGCTTATGGTCAGACCTGACTAACGAGGGGGTGACCATAGGTGTGGAGCATCGATTTCCCATGTTGGTAATGACCAGGTCTAGGATATTGGAGTCCCTGGTGGGACTATGGATTAGTTGATCCAGGGCATTGGAATTTATGAATTCCAAGAACCGTTGGGCAAAGGTGTTGGTACATGAGTAGTTTTCCCAGTTAATGGCAGGGTAGTTAAAATCACCCAGTATTAGGGTGTTTGGTTCTATCTTAATATTTTCCAGTATGTTTAGAAAGGTGTAGTGAGAATCTTGGGGTATGGTGGGGAATCTGTAGCAAGCTAAAATTTGGATTGCAGTCATACCTAGTGTTAGTTGCACCTGGAGAATTTTAGACGCATTGTGTTGGGCAACTAGCCTGGTGGTGTGAATATCCTTGGTGAATATTGACACTCCTCCACCTTTAGTGTTTTGGTCCTGGTTTGGTGGCCGAAAAGTGTGGTAAGAGTTGTAGCCTGGTATTGCAGGGGTGCTCTCTGGAGCCTTGAACCAGGTCTCAGTTACTGCACATATATCAATGTTCTCCATCTTTAGGAGTGCCTCGAGAGAGTGCATTTTGAGGTTTAGACTTCTAGCATTGAGTAGCATTACCTACAAGTTATATTAATCCTCTGTGTACCTCCCTGAGGTTTAAGGTTTGTGAGGAAAGTTAAAGAAATGATGATTACACTGTCCCCAGTCCATCAAAAGACTGATTGTCCTCTGAGGCTTATCAGGAATATTAAAAAATAATGACATTATCCCCAGACCCCCATCAAATACGCATATGTAGAAAGGCCTTCTGTGTACACCTGTGAGCAGAGATGGTTTAAGATTAGCTGAGGTTCAGGTTAGAGATGATTACTAAGCCCACAGTCCCTATAAATACTATTTGGATACTTTGTGATATATTTATCCCTTACTTTCTAAGAGATGACTCTTAAATTGAGAAAATGACAAGAGGGCCAGTTGCTTTCATCCAGCCAACCCCAGCCCTCACTAAGCAGTTATAGACAAGATGTCTGATGGTTATGCAGTGTTATTTCACCTCCACAATATACCTCTCAACCAACATATATTGAAAATAGGAACATAGGCCCTTGGCACATTGATGCATCTAGCTAAAATCTGAACATCTAATTAGCATAACATTTTTATTTTATTTATTTTTTTTTATTTTACATTTGTTAACCGGGGGTGTCTGACTGAGCCGAAAAGGCCCTTTTTCAGCTGAGACCCGGGGAGAAAAGCTCCACAAAGAAAAATTATAGACACATTTAGTTATTTAGACATGATCAGTATACACACAAATTACAAGAGACATGTTTTTACAGTGGTATGTGGCACATAAACAGTTACAGTGGAAAGAACAAACAAAAATATATTAATTTTAAAAATAAAGGTAATTAATAGATTTTTGGTGTACAGCTGAAATTTGGAACATAGTTAGAATACATACATAGTACACAGATACAATACATACATTGTAGATTAGCCAGTGTCTGTGAGTAAGATTGAAAACTATATTTGGATACCATATAGCACATAACTTTTCTCGCTTCCAGTAGGAATGTGGGATACTACTCATAAACACATGTTCCAAAACAGACTGACAAAAATAATCAAGAATGAGCACATTATCAAAGAGGCAGTATAAAATCTGTAGAGTTGAGTGAACTATGTTGCAAAATTATACCATATAAGGCAATTTACTGTTGTTTCAGGAAAAAGGAGATGCAAGATATGATAGGCCCTTTTTCTTTATTGTTGTCACTAGTATGTTGGTCACCCCCAAAATAGGCACAGCCTAGCTAGGTGTAAACCAGGCTTAGAAATAGGACCTCTCCATACAAAAATCATAAATGCAGACAAATATTGTCAAAATATCTAGCTGATCACTGCCAACATTATTGTAAAATACATTAATAACATGCTCCACAACCCACACAAACACGTTGGCACATATGTTAAAGAACAACAATCAAGTTGCTCCACACACATCACAAAGCCAAATAAATAAAGTTAATATATATATATATATATATATATATATATATATATATATATATAGTTAGTTACTACTAGCATTATTGAAAAAAAACAATAACATCACTTATTTCACGGTGCTATTCATCTCATCAACTATCCACACAAACCAAGAACCCAGAAACTATTGCCAAAAAGTATATGGTTGATCACTGCGAGCATAATCTCACAAACAGTGGTAACATTCACCACACCATTCCTCAAGGTCTGCAGTATGTCTCCGATTTTGTCACATTTTCACATCTCAATTATTTAAAATAAGATTAAAAAAAACTTGCTTCAATCTTCTTCATGCCTGTATTTGAATGTTGCAAGTCTCTCCTCCCATGACCTTGTAATGTTTAGACATATTGTGAACGTCAAGTTAGCTGGACCACAGCACTGAACCCCTTCCCCACCTTACAGTGCTTACTGTGCACAGGGTCATTTTCTTTTAGTAGGGACATTATATTGCTTTATTTTTTAGAGCAATGAAATATTGCTCTAAAAATAAATAAATGGGGGATATGCCCCTACAAGCACAGCACCCTAGACTGCCTACTTTCCCTATGCATAAGGTCTGTCCTATGTATAGTACACACATAGCCAACCACATTCATGCTAAGTGAAAAAAGTTGCTGAAGTTTTTACACTATTTGGTTATTAGTTAGTGATTTCTTTTTTAATCTGCAGGACCCTTTCTGCTAACCTGAATTTAGTCCTTGTACCATTAAAATGCAATTCCTTTAATACAGGAACATTAAAGAATATCAAATTATTTCATTATTAGCCAGAACTTTATTTTATTATTAGTCTACTGTGTTGTAGTGCTGCTATGTATAACGTAACCATAAAACATCTGAAATTAGGGTGGTAGATTCAGAATGTACAACTGCATCAGCTCTAAGTGTTGCACTGAAGTATGGAAATATATTTCATACATAATTAATTATAATTGCATTGGTGTTTGCTTAACAACTCAGTTGAATGTAACAGTCATTAAATATTCAGATGCACATCTTCCAAGAGCCTTACAGTATGCATAACTGTGATGACTTAATGCAATCCAAACTGCATTGCTGGTCAGAAGCTGCAAAGATGTGAATGGGCCTTTTAAATGAGAAAAATCCCTGACTGCTTGGATCCTAAACTGAGACACATCTCACATGAGTATTCCAGAATTATTTCTGCCTCTATAATCTCTTATTCATCTGACATGTCTTGTGTGTTTTGGTTTGTAGAAAAAATAATATTTTATAGTGCTAGCAAGCAAAATGTGACACTGTTAGTTATGCAACTGTTACAGCTGTGTTTAAGCTTGCTACAGTTAATACAAACATGTATGTCTTGTGGATAAGTTTAATGAAGGACTAAAAAGAAGCATTACACATTTTTTCAGAATATGATTTATTTTTCCTAGTCACAAAAGATAATAATATACATACTGCATGTTTATAACAAATATATTCATATTTTATTTTTATTTTATTTTAAGCTAGTAGATGTGGTAGAACTGGACAAATATCAAGGGAACTGCTTGATTCAATGTACATGCTGTATTGTGAGGCGCAGTCATAATTTTATCCATAAAATTTATTCTGGGGCAAAAGAAATAATGTTAAATTGTTCACAGTTCATGATTGATGCATTTATTCTGGTTGGCAAGCAGTAGTAGAGAATATGAGAAGTAGCAGCTAAAGGGTTTAAATGGTTCCACTTGAACTGCTCCTCTGGAGGTCATCCGGATTCCATTTTGAAATGCTGTGTTAATCTTGTTTTGTTCCTTTTTTGCAAAAGGCCTCAGATATGTTTTCAGAAGTGAAGACGTGTGGAAATGCATGATATTAAAGAAGATGATTTACTTTCTCTTTGGTCTGCATAATAGAGCAAAAGTCAGTAAATGCTAATCAGTACAGCGATACGAGTCACCATCTGTATGTCATATGCAATAGAAAGATTTAGCAGATTATTAGCCAAGCAAATGTCAGAAATTATGATTGCATACTGGAAGAGATTTCAACAAATGTTACTGGGTACCTAACAGCATAACAGCATGAGGCATAGCACAGGAAAAAAATACTTCAAACCTCCACATGGAATTGAAAAACAAGTACACAACATTTTCAATACAGTGGATATAAAAAGTGTACACACCCGTGTTACAATGCCAGGTTTTTGTGATATAAAAAAAAATGAGACCACAATGAATCATTTCAAAACTTTTTCCACCTTTAATGTGACCTATAACCTGTACAATTCTATTGAAAAACAAATCTGTTATGGGAAACAATATAAAAAATAAAAAACGTACAATACGCTGGTTGTATAAGTGCGCATACCCTTAAACTAATACTTTGTTGTGTGTGAACACCCTTAAACTAATACTTTGTTGAAGCACCTTTTGATTTAATTACAGCATTCAATCTTGGGTACATACCTGCCATCAATTAAAGAGACTCTGATTAACCCCAAATAAAGTTCAGCTGTCCTAGTAGGATTTTCCTGACATTTACTCATTGCCTGCTTCAGCAAATGCCATGGTTCACAGAGAACTTGCAAAGCATCAAAGAGATCTCATTGTTGAACGGTATCAGTCAGGAGAAAGGTACAAAAAAATCTCCACAGCATTGGCTATACCATGGAACACAGTGAAGACAGTCATCAAAAAGAGGAGAAAATATGAGACAGCAGTGATGATGCAAAGAACTGGACATCCCTCCAAAATTGATGAAAAGACAAGACGAAAACTGGTCAGGGAGACTGCCAAGAGACCTACAGCAACACTGAAGGAGCTTCAGGAATTTCTGGCAAGTACTGGTTGTGTACTACATGTGACAACAATCTCCCGTATTCGACACATGTCTGGGCTATGGGGTAGAGTTGCAAGACGGAAGCCTTTTCTTACACAGAAAAACATCCATGCTCAGATAAAATTTGCAAAACAATACATCAAGTCTCCCAAAAGCATGTAGGAAAATGTGTTATAGTGTGATGAGACCAAGGTTGAACTTTTTGGCCACAATTCTAAAAGGTATGTTTGGAGCAGAAACAGCACTTGGCATCACCAAAAGAACACCGTCCCAATGGTGAAGCATGGTGGTGGCAGTATCATGCTTTGGGGTTGCTTTTCTTCAGCTAGAAATGGGGCTTTTGTCAAGGTGGAGGGAATTATAAACAGTTCCAAATAGCAGTCACTTTTGGCCCAAAACCTTCAAGCGTCTGTTAGAAATCTGAAGATGAAGAGGAATTTCACCTTTCAACATGACAATGGCCCCAAGTATACATCCAAATCAACAAAAGAATGACTTCACCAGAAGAAAATTAAAGTTTTAGAATGGCCCAGCCAGAGCCCAGACCATACCTCTCAACCTGGAATCATCAAAAATCCGGACAAGGCCCATGAAAAATAGGTACAAATCTGTACGCTGATTAACATAAAACTTGCCTACACAATTATGTTACCCCGCCCACTCCACTGGAATTGTGGGATACCAACTTTCAAATGCATACTGACCAGACAAGCAAAATATGGCACCAGAGTCCCCCTGCAGCCATTCCAATGTCCCATTACCTGTGTATTTTGCCCCATTTACCATAAACACTAATGTACATACTAAAACATTAATGTGCATACTGCTTTACTAATACAATGATTATTTGGATTTTATTTTTACATTTTATAGCTTTATATTGTCTCCGGTAATATTAAAGTGTTTCAGATACAAAATAAATTGTTTATTTCTATTTTGATAACCAGGTAACTGGTCCAAAGATGCTTTACAGCCAGGACCCAGACAGAAAATGTAGAAGTACAAATGCACAGAAATATAGTAATACAAACATACACATAGAATTAGTATGCGATTAAATACATAACAATATAAATAATGGATACAAATTAATGGAAAACAGAATGAGGACATCCTACATAGAGAACAAGTCATACTGTACTGAGCTCCATGACAAATGGAGCTGCTTAAAATAGGGTCAGTTGGTAGTATTGTTAATTGTTAACCATAAAGCATTTACACGCAGAATAATTAAGCAGATGCTCAGAGAGATTTTTTTTAAATGGCACAGTGAAATAAGTATACAAAATATTTATGGTTCTAAAAATCTCAGGGAATTTGCTATGCTCTGTATATTCTCGCAAGACACAGATGACCAAATAAGGGACTATCCTGCATAAAGATAATTCCCTTCCATAACTTTCAGCTTATTTCTTCAAGCAAGAGACACAAAGACAAAAATAATGAAGGACAACAGCCCAAAGCAGTACAATTGTTAATCATTATACCAATCCACTCAGAACAACGTGTTTTGCATTAACATGCATTTTCTGAAGAACAATTTTGATACTCGAATGTCTGGTATTACAGACTAACTACAATCCCCATGTGATTTAACAGAAAAAAAATTAAAAACAATTAAAAATTACAAGACACAGAAAAAAAGTAATGCAAAACCAGGGGCAATTTAGAGCTACGGCCATTCCTGAAAAAAAAAAAAAAAAAAGCAAGAGATAGAACATATAGACGAGACAAAATCAGGAGCGATTCAGAGCCATGTCCACTTCTTTTGCCATTCTTTCTTAGACTCTAAATCCGTACAGTCAGAAACTATAAGCAGCATCAAAATAACAAAAATGCAAATGTAACTATAACACCATGCATACTGACCCCACCAAAAAAATCCCATTACACAGCAGTCGCACGAAGGTAATCTCAAAAACGGTACTAAACTATTTAAGAGGATAAAGCTCAGCGAAGCCTTCCTTTGCGGCAGTGTCTTTAAACAAGTGCCATATATTCGATCAAAATAATAAACTTCAATGTAGCGCAGCTCTGTACACCTGACCCTCAAATCCCTCCGGGGGCAACAGCAAGCAGCTAGCATCATTGTACCAGTGTATTCACATACAGCACACCAGTGCTGCCATATTTAAACTCTTACAAAAAAAAACACATTTTCATTTCTCCACGGTTTTTGTAACCATTTTATTACACGTTATCATACAAAGCTGGAATTACATTAAGGTGAAAACATTTTAGTACACATTATCACACAAAGCAATTACATTAAGGTGAAACCGTTGTCACCCAACATTGGCGAATAACATCTCTTCAGCGTCAATCCAACCCTCCTCGGGAATACTTAATAATATTTTATGGAGCCAATGTGGCATTAAAGCAAAGAAATAACCAATGTCATTCCAAACACGGAAACAAAAATTAAAAATGCTACACAGACGTGCTTTAGAAGTCAGCCCCCTCCAAACAAAAATAATAGAGAAATAAACACATAACTATGGCTTAAAACCAAAGCACTAAGCCTAGCCATCAGAAAGCGTCTCAGACTCTCACCCTACGTTTTTTTTTTCACATCCACAAGCAGCCAAGCGAGCCTTCTAATAGATTCTACAAACGGCCAGGGCAGGCGAGTCTTCCCTTCTAAATTTCTGTTCCCGCTCACAAAACATTTAAAACAGAGCCGGAAATACGTGCGCACACTGCGCAAGCTCTATTCCGATAGGCTGGTAGCCCTGATGGAGCTGACATCATTGCACGTGATGATGTCAGCTCACAGAGTGAAAAATAAAAAAAAAAAACAAAGCGAGGAAAAGAAAAAAAAATTGGAAATGAAGGGGTGCCACTCGGGAATCATGGCACCCTATTATTTGGACCCCAAAACTCGGTAAAAAACAAGTAATTCAGGACAGTTGGGAGGTATGGCCCAGACCTAAATCCAATAGAAAATCTGAGGGGTGACCTGAAGAGGGCTGTGAACAAGAGATGCCCTCTCAATCGGACAGATTTGGAGCGCTTTTGCAAGAAAAAGTGGGCAAATATTGACAAGTCAAGATGTGCCATGCTGACAGACTCCTACCCAAGTAGACTGAATGTTGTAATTAAATCAAAAAGTCTTTCAGCAATATATTAGTTTAAGGGTGTGCACACTTATGGAACCAGCTTGTTGTACGTTTTTTATTTTTTATATTTTCCCCTAACAGATTTGTTTGTTTTTCAACTGAATTGTACAGGTTATAGGTCACATTAAAGGTGGGGAAAAGTTTTGAAATGATAGTTTTGAAATGATTTATTGTGGTCTTATTTATTTATATCACAAAAAAAACTGGCATTTTAAGAGGGATGTGCACACTTTTTATATCCACTGTAGCTCTTAATGCATTACAGACTTTAATGCCTTTGGAAATATGTATGAAGAAAAATTTGTGTCAAACGATGTAACATACAAAAGATGGTGCTTCACTGCAGTAGCAAAATAAATGCAAACTCAGATTGATATTTAACAGTTTTTAACAGAAACCTTTGTCTCTGCAAAAACCTGACTTTAAAAATGTGCAAGAATCTTTTGATAAGAGGTTCCTCTTGAAAGACTCTGTGACAAGTGTGTCTAAGACCAAGATGCAAATGATCACAGTTATAAACCTGTGTATGACATCATAGATAAATGGATTACCAGGAAAAAATGCTGATAAAAAACAAGTGTTGTATGCATTCTAAGTAATACAGAAATAAGTACTTCTGGAAACTGAGTCACCAGTCAAAGAGGAAGCAATGCATTAGCCGTGGTGTAAGTCACAGGGCTCCGGTCAATAAATACGTTTATTTTTATAATAAATTTTCCAAGCCAGGCCTTGCATTGGTGATTCTCAAGTTGCCTGCTCATTGACTGAAGTCACTATTGTTCTGTTGTAAACTATTTTTCTCCCCTGAGATGCATTATATGTACTAAATTTTAACTCTAATGTGTCAAAAAGAATAAGTTAGAATAACTCTGTGAAATAAACTAGACTGTTTTATTTTCTTTCTGTGTTATGCTGCTCCTCCAGAATACTAATCATTGCACTTTAATTTCCCACTACTTTTCTCCAGTTCCCAAAGCACTGAAATTGATTAATAATTTTACCTCATTGATGGGACAATTTAAATCAATGGAAAATGTTTATCTTCTGAGTTGCATAAAAAATATCTTTGGGGCATGTTTCTTGAAACCATTATAGATGAAAATAAACTTACTTCTTCCCACAGTTTTCACAACAGAGATGCACTTAACCAGGTACTAGATAGTCAGTTAACTCAGATTTTTTTCCCTTCTCACCACACTCAGTAGTGACTGTTGTCCATTTTATCCTAGGTGTTTACCCAATGTTTATTTCACCAATGAATGATTTGAAAGGCTGACTAGGGCTGAGGAAAACAAAGGAGTGACTCTGTTACACTTTAAAATTCAGTTTGTTTCTGAAGCAAAATCATTACTTTTCATTGCACCTTTCATACTCTCTGTTCTTCATACCGGTATGCATTAATTTGTCAATAAAGTTTGTTTCAGTGGTCTGTTCCTCCACACTCTGTCTGCATTATTTGTATATGTTTTGGTGACTGGTCAGTCTAACTGAACAGAACCTTTTCTCACTGGAAGTCATGGAACAAAAGTTCCATAATGCCAATTAAAAACAACAACAACATTAAATAACAATAGATAGCAGTGGTGCAGCGGTAGCGTTGTTGCCTCACAGCAAGAGGTTCTCCCGTTCGATTTTTGACTGGAGTGTGGGGAGTGCCTTCTGTGTGGAGTCTGCATATCCTCCCCACAGTCGAGTGGCATTCCGAAAGACATGCATGAATGGGCGTGCCTTCATTGAAGGTTGGGTGTCGAGCTGGCAACTCGGCACCGTAAAAATCTACTGCCAATCATTAGTGGACCGGAGTTCCGCTGTGGCGACCTCTAACTGGGAAAAGCCGAAAAGACAAGCAACAACAGTGTGTGCGTTAATTGGGTGCATTCACTTTTTTATGAATGCTGTGTCTGGACTCTAATTCTGTCTTTTCTTCTAGTTGTTCTTAAGTGAGTCAGTCATTCCTGGAAATTATTCTCTACCTCTGTGCACTCTGCCAGTTTTCGGTACTGCAATGGCTCTGTATTATCTTTTCATGACTGTGTCCATCATTTTTTATTTAAATACTTTTTATTAAGTTGATGTAACAATGATCCATAAATATTTGTACAGTCCAAAAGCTGAACCAAATATTTTTCAAAGAATTTACCAAATTTGTGACAAGTCTATAAATGCAGTAATTATGAAATTTTTTATTGCCTTGTACAAAATGGTTGATATACAAGGATCTGTAGGGTGTTCTATAAGAGCCTGAGTCCCAAATACTGGAAGACTACTGTCTCAAAACCAGGGACTTGAACATCTTGTAGCTTGGTAGGCTGTCAATCACATCTTCCATGAACTCAAATATATGTTCAGGCAAAAAGCAGCTGCAGCAGCTTACCGAACACATTATTTGAGTTTGAGTGAGGTAAGTGCGGCAGCCATTGTGAGGGGGTGGGTGGGGTGGGAGTGTAGATTAGGGCAGTCGTCAAGAATAGAGCTTTGAGTTTAGGTAGCAGGAGAGGGGATTTTATGTTTAAGGATCAGGAGGGAGGCTTTTAGGTTTAGGGAGTGGTAAGGGAGTTTTAGAGTTAAGGAGAAAGAATAGGATGTTAGGTTTATGGAGAGGTAAGGGAGTCACAGGGCAAGGGAACAGGAGGGGGTTTACATTTATCGTGAGGGAAAGCTATTTTAGTGTTAGGGACAGAGAAGGTATTTTCTGGTTAGAGTTAGGGTCCTGCTAGGGCTGCACAGTTATATATGTCAGGGTGTTGGGAGGGGTAAGTAGTTATGGGAGACTGAGTTAGTAGAACATACAGCACTTGTCTTTTTCAGCAAGTGGTAAAGAGCAAGTGAGTCATGAGCAAGTAGCAAGCAAGCACTTGTAGTGGGTCTGCCTGTTTATGCTACCTTATCCTTAATGCATATGTCTGTACCATTAAGTTCATTACATTTAGTTATATATTCCATGATCTCCAATTACATTTTTACATTATACATGGCAGCCAGAATCAGGAGAATCAGATGTGTTCTCTAATGGCTTAAAATATTAGAGTTTTACCCTAGGTGTTTTAGTTCTGATTCACTACTAGTACAAAAAAACTTGCCAGTTAATACCTATTTTACTGAACACTGTCATAGTAATAGGGGGTACAGTCATGTATATTTCCACAAGAGTAATTATTTTATTACTTAAACTTGTCTGAAATGTACCTGATAGTGTAAAATATATTCATATACAAGTGTTACTCAGCACTAATTAAGTAATAATTTAACAATCTAGTATTTCCAGTTTATCAATTTATTATTATAGTTTGCTAGTTTTCTGTAATTACAGTTTCCCCAGATTCTGGTATCTAGGGAAATGAAGCATTTAGATCTTTCAGTCTCATCCCATTTTTCTAAGACCAAAGTTCCAGCCTTCCTAGACTCCAGATGTTGTACAAAGGGGATCTGTATCTTTGGTACATTGTCCCATACTATTCGAGATGCACGGGAAGACAGACAATATTCTTCACCAATCTGGCTATGACATATTGCCATCTGACTAAAGCAAGATTATAATGAAGGATGCTCAGAAAGCCTAGCTGGTCCTTTTTTATGGAATATATATAAACTCTTCGTACTTATTCTCAGCACCTGACTTACCGAAACGAAATTAGAGATTAAAACTTGCAAGTGTTTAATATATTTAAAAAAATAATGTTAGAGAGATGGCATGATGCCCCTGCACTGGTCCAGTAATCAAGGAGCCTCAATCCTCACCACTAACACCAGTGAGGGATGGACACATGGGGAGGATGGCAAGTACACACACAGTAAAGTACAATTTCCCTTAAGAGCACACAGAGATCACAGTCAGTCCGGGGCTGATTTCTCCCTTTCTCTCTAGATCCCCAATAAGACTCCCCACTGGCACAGGTATAGGGTTAAGATCTCAGGCGAGTGGTCAAATCAAAACCTCCAACACCCTCGCTATCCAACCAGCACTTCATGTCTCTGCCCAAGTAGCTGAGACACACACACACACACACACACACACACACACACACACACACACACACACACACACACACACACACACACACTTTGAGATTTGATTTATATACAAACACACAGACACTCCTGGGGAAGGCTGGCACAGGATCACTAGCTATGCCCCCTTCTACCCAGAATAAAAGGTAGTAATCACTGCCACCAACCACTACTTACTTATCAGCTACTTAATAAGGCCCTTTCCAAAGGGTGCCCAGTTCTACTGTGTAATGTTACTATTATCCAAATGGTAAGTGTGACCAGAATTTTTAAGGCTATTCCAGAGTGGCCTGTACAGTATCACCAAATACATTTGCAAGTACTCTAAGAGCTTAAATATCTCTATACAAAACCAGCCACAATTAAAAGGTTTAAATATATTTAATAATAAATAATAAAAGCACAAGACAATACACATTAACTCAACACAGTGACAACAGAGTTCAGAATCACAGGAAATATTTTAAAACAACATTGTAGGATAGTCTCACATAAATACAGAAAACATCTAGACTGATCTGACTATTTTCCTATCTAGCTCTAAGAGATACTATGCCCTAAATGTCTTACTTACAGAGCCAGGCAGATATAGATGAGAAGTGCTGAAGAGATGTTTACAGGTCCAGAACAAAATACAAAATGCCCTGACTTTCTGTCTGAGAGTATTCTTAAATAATAATACACATTACTGCTGGATTAGCTAGATGATATCACTATTTGACACTTGCATCTAGTTCCCAGGCTAAACAGATACCAACAGAATTTAGCATGTGTCTATGAAAAATACTTATCTCTTAGAAGCTGACACTTATCTCTTAGAAGCTTGCCTGAAACTGGAAGTCATAAAACAGTTATATTAGAAACCTAGCTACATTTTTGAAGCTCAGCATATAACATATAGTTTAATCATAACATACAGTTTTCTTACATTTTTTAAAGCAAGGACGTGAATCATTAATATTAACAAATGAGATAGGATTATTTACAAAATTTGATCTAGCAGGACTGGCAGCCTTCACAGATGGCATAATAGAAAGAGAATTTTAGGTAAAATAAGAACTTTCATAATTGGACATTATTTTAAAATGGGAGAAATAATTTGTTATTCTTCAGTTCATTCAGCAGAAGTTTTATTTATCTATTTATTGACATTTGATTACTGGGAAGTCTGATTGGGTAGAAACCCATTTTCTTCAGTGGAGGCCCATTGAGAAAAGCTCCAAATTATTGAAAAACATTTTAAGAACAATAAGTTTACAATCGTCAAAAATAAAACAAAAACATATATAGTTTAAATAATTATAAAAAAAATTAGACATGATATAAAAACATTGGTTAAGAATCAGTACAAGTTATATGACAATCATTTAAAATTTAGATAAAGTTTAGACAGTTTTTTGAGAAATTAAAGGTAAGTTAGTGTAATACAAACAATAATTGCAATATGAAGTGAGGAAAAAACAGGCTTGTGACATGTATTTAGAGGAAAAGTCAGGGAAGAGAATTTGATCAAAGTAAGAAAGTAAGCGAAGAAAGGAGAGTAAGGATGTATAAGGAATGATCCTGGTTTTGAACAAGAACAGATCCAGATTTTAGCTTGGAAGTCATCCAGAGTGGTTTTGAAAGATGGGAGAGAGGGTATTCACCTGATGGCTACAGGTAAAGAGTTCTAGGGATTAGCAACCTTGTATGAATACAGACAATACCTAACAGATTTAATAGGTTTATAGACAGGAGGTTTTGGTCGCTGGATCACAATAACCAACTGGGAACATAGTTGTGCAGAATGTTTTTTAGTGATGGACAGGCAGATGGATGCTGGATAATTTTATAGATGATGAGAAAGTGTGTATATGTTAGTTGAAGTGGCAGTTCTAAGTAAATTTAACAACTTTGTTATAGCATTGTTCAAGTTTTAATTTTTGCAAAGCTTGGAGGTTAGTGAGGATGGGAGTGCCATAAAGAAGTATGGAGAGGAGATATGTATTGACAAGTTTTAGTTGTTTCTGTGAGAATGTTTTTGGCTCTGCAAAGCATCCTTAGTTTTAGATGTGTTTTCTTTTAGCAATTTTGTATATGCAGGTTGAATGTAAGATTATCACCCACTATCACCCCTAATAATTTGCTATGAGAAGTAACTTCAATGCTTGTATTATCAAGAGAAAAGACTTTAAATTTAGTTTTTCATGAGAGGGGTTTGGAGAAGAAATAGTAGTTTAGACTTTTTTTGGGTTGAGCATGAGTTGTGAGTTATGAAGCCATGTTTCAGTAGCTGTTAAAGCTTCCTGAAAATTTTTTTTTGAAAATGTACCATGTTGTCAAATGTACAAATGAGAGTGCAATCATCTGTGTATTGTATTACATTAACCTGTTGTATGGATATATAGAGAATGTTGGTGAAAATATTAAAGAGGAGGAGACCAAGGATAGAGCCTCGTGGTAAACCACTGGTAACTGGGAGATAAGGAGAGAGCATGGAGTGCCATTTTACTGACCAATACCTATTGGGCAGGTAACTTTTGAACCCCGGAAGGGTGGGCTGAGAGAGAGAGGGAGAGAGATCTAGTGAGGACATTTGAAGTAGAAGTTTGCTGTGACAAACTGTGTTGAAGGCTTTAGACAAGTCTAGAAATAAGGAAGAGACTAGTTTGCTGTTATCTCTAGATTTATTGACAGTATCCAAATAGGTTAGAAGGGCAGTCCTAATACTAGGAGAAGGATGGAAGCTATGCTGTGTAGAGGATAGGAGTTTTTTTTCTTGCAGGAGATAGTCTAGTAATTGTTTTTGAACATATTTTTCAAGTATTTTGATGAGGGGGGATAAGATTGCTATAGGCATAAAGTTATTAATATTTGTTGAATTTCATCTTTAGTGCAGAGGGGATAATGTGTGACTTTTTCCAGAGATAAGGAGCATGGGATTCCTGGACTGACCTATTTATAAGGATTGAGATAGGATAGGCAATGCTATTGGCTGCTATATTTAGGAACTCGCTTGGAAGGTCATCAGCTGAAGAAAAAGAGCATGGTTTAAATTTGTTTGAGTAGTTTTATATAGGATGTGGGCACAGGTTTGATGGTGAAAGTGGATGTGGTAATATGTGGCTGTTGGGCAGGGTTGGGATTAGATGTTCAGGAATCCTTGGTTAGAAATGCTATACTATCTATAAAATAAGAGTTGAACTGTATTACAGTTTTGAGTGGTGAGTTATCGGGAGAGGGGTTTGGGTTGAATTTTTGGCCAGGATGTAAGATTTATTTAATGGATGTCCAATTTTTTTAGTGTTGTGTTTAGCATTATTTTGAAAATTGTTATAGCATAGCTTTTTGTCTTCATTTATTTACTTTTTAATATGATTGCAAAGCATTCTGAAGTTTTCAAGATATTGAGGTGTTTTATATTTTTGTCATTCTTTCCATGCGTTTTCTCCAACCTGCATCAGCATTCTACTCTTTTTGGATAGCCAAATTACATAATTTCTTTAGTCTCTTCCTTCTATGAGGTGCAAGACTATTTAGGATATTTAGAAAAGTTGTATTGAAATCATTTACAGCATCGTCTAAGGGGAGGATTGTTAGAAATTTCCAGTTAATAGATGACGGTGTAGTAATGAACATTTCTGGTTTAAACTTGGAAAGGTTGCACATTATTTCATAAATTTGCTATTTAACTGGACGTGTGAGATGTCTACTTGTATAGACTGGAGGATGGTCACTGAAACAGTCTGACATCATACCAGTGGTGGAATTTGCTAGGGACTGATACTTTTAATAGGGAATTTGATGTCTTGTTATACTGTGTGGGGGTATTAATTAGTTGAGTGAAACCATATACATTCATGTTAGATGTAGGGAAGTTAGGGTTTATGTACAACAAATTGACAATCACATCACCTAGTAGTACTTTTTTTGTAGAAATGTTATGGATATTCAAATGTAGGATATTTTACAGTAAAGCTATATTGTCACCAGGAAGGATGTTAAAAAACAGTAATACATGTCTATCTATAATTGTTTATTTTGAGGAAAGCAATAAGAAGCTCCGCTGAACTGAATTTTGGTATTGGTTTGCTGTAAGGGGAAATGTGGTAGGTGTTGCGAAATATTAAAGCAGTTCCACCACCGTTCCACTTTATACAGTCATACAGATGATATTGTAGCCAGGTGGTATAATTTCCGAGTAATTTCTGCTGGGTTTAAGCCAAGTTTCAGTAACAGTGAGAACATCAGGTGTATGCTGCATAATCCAGGCATGTAGTTCAGCAGTTATATTTTTTATGCTTCTAACATTTATTGCAGCAAAAATTAGATCACCAGAGTTGGAGATTGGCTGTTGTTAGGTTAGAGATTTGTGTGGGAGACAATTATTTTGTGTGCATTATGATAGGTGGGGCCAGGATTAGGATGTATATCTCCTCCAAGAAGGATTTTAATATATTAGGGAGTTATGCATACTTGTTTTTGGAGGGGATTCTTGCAGTTAGTTTTGTTATGGTTTGAGATGAATTGCAGTTAATCAGTCTACATTTGGAATAAAGATGAGGGACAAAATTAAAAAGGATTGGCGCAATGTGTGGAGAGTGTAAAGAGGAAGAATAGATAGGTGACTGGGACAGAGTTGGAAAGATGTTGAGAGGTATTATTGAGTCATTGTTGGATGAAAGATGCCACAGCAAGAGGAGAAGAATAGAGGATAAGCTTAAGAGTGACATAATTAAGTACAGGAATCTGTATTTTGTAGATGTGAAGTAGTGGGGAAGTAGCAAAAAAGAAGGAAAGAAGACTTTGCAGGACAGTAAGAGATTTAGTGGTGGTGGAGTCTGAAAACTGGTAGAGGATAAGTAAGAAGAGAAGTAGTTTCTGTAAAAGGAGAAAGTTAGGTTGTCTTCTTATCTTCTCTAGAAAGTAAGGAATAGAGGGGTATGAAAGTCTAGAGTGTAATGTAGTCAAAATAAGAAGAAATGAGGGTTTATTTTGGAAAAGTAAATGATACAATGTGGAATAGATAGGTACAATTAAGGAGGGTAATGATTATGAATAAGGGCAGCTTAAGAGGGATAAAGATAGTTGGGAATGAGGTTAAACATTAATTGGATATAGGGAAGTGGGAAACAAGAAGGGGAGGAATTTGGAATAAGAGTCACAAGTGAAATGTGTATGTAAAAAGTATAATAGGATAACAGGGGTGGGTGGGAATTGGCGGTAGGGTAAGAGAGCAAAGCAAAGCTGAGCATAGCGAGCTTCAAACCTCAGGTCAAATTATAACTTGAGTGCAATCAGTTTGCAGCCATTGTAAGCAATTAAGAAACAGATGCATAATTAAAACAGGTCTTTTGTTATTTCCTGAGGCTAAATAACTGGTGTATAGTCTACTGGTCAAGAAAAAGGGACAGTGGCCAACTTAGTAAGATACTAGGCCAAGACAAAAGATAAGGAAAAAATCTTAAGTTATGAAAGAAGATAAGTTAAAATGTTCTTATAACTGTTTTCTATAACTATGTGTTTAACTCCTTTAGTTCCTGCTTGCACATTCCACAGCTCTACAACTTTTCTAACCAGATAAGTATTCCCTGATCACTACTGAAAAAGAGCACTTATTCTTAGCAGGCTTTATTTACATAATACAAAAAATGCTCACTTTCCAGAGGAAGAAAAGGATTACATATTTAATATGAAAAAAGCTAAATAATGCACTTCAAGCTCTACACAGGAGTACAAGTGGATGTTATTTTTGTACAAGGTTACACAACACTATATTTAACATTTAAAAATCTTTCCCACTAAGAAACGAAGTACACAACTATGTAGGATAAACTGATCAAAATAATTCACTGGTTGCATGTACTCTCAGATCTTACTTTCAAAGTTATGGTATTAGTGCTTTTTAGTCTTTCATTATTTAGGCAACTTGACCTTAACCAGCTTTCAGCTCCGTAATGGTTAACACAAGCCCTCTACTTTGCAACACCAGAGTTGCCAATAATTCCAGGGACTTGGCTTGAAACCTCTAGAGTTATTTTCTAGGTCCTTTACTGTTGGATGTTTGCTACCACAGAATATCCACAGTGTCCTGCTTTGGCTGATATTGAAAAAGGTCTTAAATTGCAACTATATTGTCTTGATTATTCAAATTGTAATTAGCAATAATAATTATAACACTATTTGTTTCATTTAGTCACTCTTGATTAGTAAGGTCTTAAACACATTTAGACTAAATTGTGAAAGGGAAGGCATAGCATGGCAAGTGGCTTCTACTGTGATATAACTCAACGCCTATTTATATTAACCTGCCCCACCTCCCACCTGCAAATGAAGTCAGGGTAGCAGCAGAGCATTCTCTGCTCCAAAGATTCTGCACTGTAAATGAAAACACTACCTCAGGAATGGGTGATGAGATTCAGAAGCTTATTACATTAGTGAATGTCATTACATAATCCTGGCATAATGTGAGGACTTCTTAACCCTTCCCATTGCCATTGGCACAAGCCGGCTGACACAATAGTATCACCTGTCTGTCAACCATTGTAATGCAGGCATCGCAGAGGAAATGAAGTCATTCCCTTCTTATGGATGGGATGACAATTTTCTAGAAAGAACTTTGCAAACATGCTGATGATGGCTGGGAGTCGTGCACACAATAAGTGTTGTCCTCTGTATGTAGGTCATAGTACTGAAGGCATAGAAATATTCCCCATGGAGCTCATGCAGTTCTACAGTTGTCATACAAGGGACTATTAATGCCCAAAATAGAATACTGTTTGCCAATTAGAATGTAATTAGTCTGTCAATTACCTACGAAGTGGCCTCATCTTTAATTTAGGTTTCAGGGGGATACACTCATTCAGGCCATGCCCTTCTGTGGCTCTAAGCTTTGTGATCCAGATTGCTTCCAGATTCTCTCTCTTATTACGTATTGTTCAAAAAATTTTATGTGCGGAAGACAGATAGACATCTTAAAGATCGGATTAGGGAACATACCTATAACATCAGGAAAGGGAATAAGAACAATGCATTAGCCAAACATGTGATGGAATTTGATAGCACTCACATTTTCAAATTCAGAGTTATAGCTTTGTTATATGAGAGCATGAGACGAGGGGATATACGTAATAAGACAGAGAATCTGGAAGCAATCTGGATCACAAAGCTTAGAGCCACAGAAGGGCATGGGCCTGAATGAGTGTATCCCCTGAAACCTAAATTAAAGATGAGACCACTTTGTAGGTGATATATTCATCTCCTGCTGTCCAAATACGTTATATATTTGTTTATAATATTTAATATAACAATATATGTATATTTTTTTGATTTTTTTTTTATATATATATATATATATATATATATATATATATATATATATATATATATATATATATTATATATATATATTTATATTTATATATATTTATGATTTATTAAATAAATATATGTATATATATACATAGATGGGATACATCACATTGGGTGTTGGGTGATGTGACATGAATATGAAGGTATTTTATTTTTTTTGAAGCTTAGAAGCTGGGAAGAAGAAAGTGTGTGAAAGTAAAACAAAGTTGCACCAAGTTCCAGGCTCTGCCTGTTCTCTTTTCCTTTCTCCTCTTTTTTTTTTTTTTAGAGGAATTTTTTTTACAGAGCTTTTGGGTGGTTTTTCTTTTTTTTGTTTATTTTTTTATTTTTGAAATTAATAGTGTAATATATAAATATTATATATATAATATATATATATATATATATATATATATATATATATATATATATATATATATATACAACTGCCAAGATGCATGGATGGTGCCTTATTCTTTTTGGGGGTCCCGGAATCCTGGAAAATGGGGAGGGGCAGGCCAGGTGAAAATTTTGCAAAAAATTTTAACCAACTCATACATGCAGAAAACTGTACAGAAATTCATGCTACCAGAGAGGTCGAGCACCAGGTTAACAATGACCACCAATGGTGGCCAGTGGCCAGAAATTGGCTGGG
The DNA here is from genome assembly GCF_019279795.1 of Protopterus annectens. Taxonomy (NCBI): domain Eukaryota; kingdom Metazoa; phylum Chordata; order Ceratodontiformes; family Protopteridae; genus Protopterus; species Protopterus annectens. The sequence goes on from NC_056726.1 coordinate 1,754,685,330, forward strand.
GGAGCTACGGAGAAGAGGCGGAAGGCGAGAAGAAGGAAGGAAGGCAGGTGGAGGCTGATAGAAAGGGGGGGACTGTGATAGTGAGGTGAAGACTGGTATAGGGAGAGAGCTAGTTGATATATGATGGAGAGCTAGTGTTGGTATTGGGTACAAAGGACGGTACCAGATGTGTGCAGAGGGGTGTATGTGGAGGGAGTGGTTTTTCAAAGGTGTTTATCATGGGGTGGGGGGGAGGAGAAATGGGGTAGGTGGGGTGGAATGGAGGAGAATTATAGGATAGTTTTAGAGGGAGAAAGTGTCGTGTCGGATAGAGTGATGTTGCTGGAGAAGGATAGTGTGGATGCTGGAATGAGATGATGTATGTGAATGCAAAATTGATATGCTGAAAGTGAGAAAAGCGATGGAAAAGAAAGAAAAATTTTGGAGTGAGTTGGTGAAGATGAGGGTGATGCACCTGGAGTGAGCAGGAGGTGATGGGCATGTTGGGCATGGGGCATGAGGTGAGAGGAACAGGGGAAGTGAGGAAGTGGTAAGTAGTGATGGGTATGAGGAATGGAAAAGGGATGGTGGTGGTATTTTGATGAAAACATGGAAGGGGAGAGGATGGAGTGTGATTTGAAAGGTATTTTTAACAAGGAGAGGATTATACTGTTAGTGGAAGGAGTACAGGAGTAGATTACCACATCTGGGAGAGATATCTTAGAGAGAAGGGTGGTGCTTAAAGAGATAGGGACTGTAAAGTGAGGGCAGGGAGAGTAGTGGTTTGCAGGATGACATTGGTGATCAAGATAGAGGAGGATGAGGTGAGTGCAGCACCAAGGATCAAATGGTGGAAATGGGATCAGGTAATTGTGAGGTGAGAGAGGGGAAACTGGTGGGTGAAGTGGGGTGGGGGCAAGAAAAGAGAAATTGAGCTGTGGCAGGCTACAAGGAAGCTTGCAAGGGTTGGAGGACTGCTAGTAAGAGTGAGACAGATAAAAGAGGGGTGCTGACATGACATCTGAGGATGGGAGAAAGAGGAGGGAGAGGAAGAAGTGGTGGAAAGAGGGAGAAGGAGAAGAGAAGGAGGAGGTGGAGATGAGAAAAGAAAGTGAGAGTGAAGGCAGAGGAAAGAGGATAGAAAGAGAGAGAAGGAAGCATGGCAAAGAGATAGAGAAGAAATGGCAAAGGATAAGGATAACACATATGAAGAAGAAGGAGGTAAATATGTGCAGCAGGTAAGGGAAAGGGAGAGTACCAGAAACGGGACAGAGGGAGAGAGAGAGTAAATATGGAGCAGGTGGAAAGGATAAGAGATATGAGGGAATGAAGTGTGTGATGAGAGGAGAGAAAGAAAGATGAATGAGGTGAGCGATGAAGTGCAAGAGTGAAGTGAGTGATAGGGAGAGGTTGGATGATGATTTAGAAATGAAAGTGAATGAATCCACAGAAGGAGGAGGTGATAGCTGGATAGTGAGTTAGTGAAGAAAAATGGTGTGGCTGTTGATAGTTAGTTGATATTTGTGGGAGAGGAAGAAGTGAGAAATCTGAAAGTGAGAGGATGCCGACTTTTGGTCGAAATTTTAAGAATAAGGGTGATGTGCAGAGCTGTAGTAACTACAGAGAGATTAAACTGATCAGTCACAGCATGAAGTTATGGGAAAGAGTAGTGGAAGCTAGGTTAAGAAGGTAGGTGATGATTACTGATCAGCAATATGGTTTCTTACCAGGAAAGAGCACTACAGATGCGATGTTTGCTCTGAGAGTGTTGATGGAGAAGTACAGAGAAGGTCAGAAGGAGTTGCATTGTGTCTTTGTGGATTTAGAGAAAGCATATAACAGGGTGCCTAGAGAGGAGTTGTGGTATTGTACGAGGAAATCAGGAGTGTCAGAGAAGTACGCAAGAGAGGTTCAGGATATGTACGAGGGTAGTGTGACAGCGGTGAGGTCTGCGGTGGGAGTGACAGATGCATTTAAGGTGGAGGTGGGATTACATCAAGGATCAGCTCTGAGCCCTTTCTTATTTGCAGTGGTGATGGACAGGTTGACAGACGAGATCAGACAGGAGTCACCGTGGACTATGATGTTTGCAGATGACATTATGATCTGTAGTGAGAGTAGGGAACAGGTGGAGGAGACCCTGGAGAGGTGGGGATATGCTCTAGAGAGAAGAGGAATGAAGGTCAGCAGGACTAAGACAGAATATATGTGTGTGAATGAGAGGGAGGATAGATGAATGGTGAGGATGCAGGGAGTAGAGGTGGTGAAGTTGAATGAGTTTAAGTACTTGAGATCAACAGTTCAGAGTAATGGTGAGTGTGGAAGAGAGGTGAAGAAGAGAGTACAGGCAGGATGGAGTAGGTGGAGAAGAGTGTCAGGCGTGATTTGTGACAGACGAGTACCAGTAAGAATGAAAGGGAAGGTCTACAAGAGGATAGTGAGACCAGCTATGTTATGTGGGTTGGAGACAGTGGCATTGACAAAAAGGCAGGAGTCAGAACTTGATGTGGCAGAGTTGAAGATGTTAAGATTTGCACTGGGTGTGATGAGGATGGACAGGATTAGGAATAAGTATATTAAAGGGTCAGCCCAGGTTGGAAAGTTTAAAGAGAAAGCCAGAGAGGTAAGATTACATTGGTTTGGGCATGTGCTGAGAAGGGATGCAGAGTATATTGGGAAAAGATGCTACGGATGAAGCTGCCAGGTAACAGGAAAAGAGGAAGGCCTAAGATAAGGTTTATGGATGTGGTGAGAGAGAACATGCAGGTGTTTGGTGTGACAGAGCAAGATGCAGAGGACAGGAAGAAATGGAAACAGTTGATCTGCTGTGGTGACCCCTAATGGGAGCAGCCGAAAGAAGATATATATATATATATATATATATATATATATATATATATATATATATAAGTACACACACCCACAGAAAAAGAGAAGGAGAGATGCACGGGTATAATTTGTATGTGCAGACTCAATGAATGTTCTTTTTTCTTTGTTTTCCTCCTTGCTGGTTGCTTGGGGTATGAGACTGCAGTACAGCAGGGTCTGAGAAATTGCCCATTTCCCAATGTTATGTAGCCATGGAGTTGCTATACATAAAGTTAGGAGAGAATGTGTATACAGTATTATGTTTTTATTTTTTCAGCATTTTGTTATTAGAAAGAAAAAGACTGATCATTTTTGTTTGCTGTTTTGAGAGTTTTCATGAGACAATCTTACATATATATATATATATATATACATATATATATAGATAGATAGATAGATATAGATATATATATATATATATATATATATATATATATATATGCATGTGTGTACATATATATATATATATATATATATATATATATATATATATATATATATATATATATATATATACCATGAAATAATCATATCTACATTTGTACGTAGTAAGTTGTAAAGTTTCAGAGGGCTTTCCTCCACCTTATTGACTGCAGACTGGATGGAGACCTACCTGTTTGAGTTTGGCTTTTCAGTCTTAAACTCTCTCATCACTGTTTTCCTTAGAAAGGCACTGCCAGAGTGTGACAGTAGTGATTCCTTTGGTTTCACATATTGCCCTATTATTAGTATTGGTGCACAGTCACTAAAGAGATGAATCATTTTAGAGATAAAAAAGTAGAAAATAATAGATGGTTCAGCTGAGATGTAAGTAATAACACTTAGATTACTAGCAAATAAGAACTCTTCTTAGTACCCACATATTTTCATGTTAGAAGTCGTTAGCATGGACTGAGAAGAACATCTGTATAACTTTATGAAACCCACTATTAAAACATAGGTTCATAGATTTATTCTAGGCTAACAACCATCTGGGCCTTTATACACCTAGACAAGCATCCCAGCTGTATCCACAAGTTGATGTCCCTTAGAGGTTATTTTAAGGCGGTATATGTAAGCTGGGGCAAGATTTACAAGCTGTCTTGGTACATTTGAGGTATGGTTACTAGATCAATGGTGTATCTCTGATTTCCCATCCACTGGTTTAGATTTCTCTTGAACAGGGTTAGAGAAGAAATTTGCTTCACTGTTCCATAGAGGGGGAATTCTCTGAGACACATACCTATCCCAAAAGAGTGTCTTATATCACAAGAAAGCTTAAAGCCACAGAGTAAGTCATTTTGATGCTATTGATTTTACAGATATTGTGATAAAAGGAGGTACTGCCTGCGCAGTTAGCTGGAATGTTGCAAATAATTATATGTCATCTGTGAATATCAACCTGATTTATGTAAGATACCGGTGTTACAAATGTAGGTGAACACAAACTCAGCTAGCTCCCAGAGGTCTTCACCACTAAATTCAAGCAAACGTAATAGATAAACCAAGTATGAAGACCACCACGATAATGCAGCAAACACTTCTCTTTATTTAGTATAGGAACATATGTTACAAATGTATTAGAACTGTATGTCATATAAGATGCTTGTGTTACAAATATTTTAGAAGTGTATGTCATGTGTATATCAAACTGGTTTGTACATAGATGTGTGTTGAAAAGGTATTTGTAAAGTGCTATGCTGGAAATGTAATCACAGTGTGCCTACTGCAGAGAACAGAAATGTACATGCACTATTGTAACTGTTTAATTGTATCTGTTTTAACAGAGGAAACTGGAACGTTAACCTTAGTCCAATAAACTTTAGAAAAATATCTGAAATTAAATTACTTTATAGGCTAGGCCATAAACAGGCTATCTCACAGGTTTCATTGCAGCCAGAGACACAAAGCCTGTACTAGGAGGCTTTCTGTATTGTCTTTGGGGTGAACTAATTACTATTCTGAAAGCATAAAGAAATGCAATTGTTTTATGACTTCTCGCACCTGGCAAAGATCTGAGCAAAAGCCCTTGTGCGTGTATTTTTACAGGTAGGTGCTATGTCCTGCCAGCTTCAGCAATGGGGGTTTACATGAGAACTAGAAGTCAGATGACCAGAAATGATGTCATTCTGCAAGATATCCCAGCAGTAATACTTTAGATATTATTTTGAGAAGTCTCTTAGTGAGACAGAGCATTTTGTATTCTGTCTTGCACCTGACAAGAAGAAGAACCCTTTACCACCTTTTAATTGGCAGTGGTGGGTCATCACAAATATGTAAAAGGTCCATCAGAGAGGAATCCAAGGATGCCTTGTATGCCAGATGTAAATTCCATCTCAACAGCCTGTAGGAAACAGAGTATAGAAATAGGACTTTGAGGCAATATGCATAGAACATGCTGTATAAACATTTTATTCTTTTTGTGAGAAACCTCTGTGGACCTTCCAGATGCTGCATGTACTTGGCCAGGTACATACTTGTGCTGAATTGGTTCACCAGCAGATTTGCTATATCTTCTGGCTCCTTTTACAATCAGTTCTGCACACTGCTGTGTACTGTCTTTGAGGTTTTTAATATAACTAAAGAAAGCCTTGTGGTTGCCCTATATCTTGTGATTATCCTTTACCTTGCAATTTTCCTTTGCCTTGTGGTTGTCCTATGTCTTGTGATTGTGCTTTGCCTTGTGGTTGTCCTATGTCTTGTGACTGTCCTTTGTCTAGGAGGTTATCTTTGCCTCAAATCTGGCTTTAGTAGATTTAATTTGCCATCTTAGTTACTTCTTTAGATTAATTAGAATTATCTGACTGGGTTAGCACTTCCTAATCTTGTGTATGACTTTTTTTTCTTTTATTGTACAACCTTTTTATGTTTGAATTCCACCAGAGTGGTTTCTTTTTAGTTAGTTCTGGGCTTATTTTTGTGAACAATTCCATGCAGGCAGCTGTGCTCAAAGGGTTTGTTGGGGCTTGGGATTTTGAGTGGTTACTTAGAAGTCAGGATGTTTGCCTTAGAATAGTTCTTAAATGTTACAGGGTTAGCCAGAGTCACATAACAGATTTTTATTATGAAGGAGACAGCTTTATGGTCTCACCTTACCAGAGGTCACTACTGTGGGAGGGGGGCTTTCTCCCATTTATGTGAGTACCACGTTGAGTATGATTACAACCTAGTGGACATATTGACTACCCATATAGTGCCTTTTTAGGTATTGCCAAACAGACAAATCTTCCAACATAAAAGCTATTCAGGACTAACTAAAGGTGTTATTACTCAATGCTAGGAGTATCAACAAGAAACTACACTCCCTAAAACCTCTCCTCACCATGAAGAATGCTAATGACTGTGCAGTTACTGAAACATGGCTCAAAGCCACGGAAAGCACTCTGGCAGTGCATGGTTATAACAACTTTCAAATGTTCCATTCACCCACAGAACATGAAAGAGCAAAGGGCAGAGGTGTAGCTATCTACATAAAAGATAAGCACACCTCAAGGCTGATCAAACAATATGACATACTTTAATTACTCCATGTCCAACTAACCATGGGAAAATCCATTGCCATATTCTTGCAAGCTTCAGATCCTCCACTATGAACCAGGAAACCCATACATCATACCTGGTGTTACTATAATCACTCACCATCATGCTCAGTACCATACTCATGGCTGATTTTAAATACCCCTCCATTAACTGGGAGGCATACACAATCACTATCATGCAGGCCCAAAGATTTCTTGACTTTGTAAATTCAAATGCCCTGGAGCAGCTATTCTGCACTCCCACTATGAGAACAAATATTCTATATCTGGTAGAAACAAATACGGAAGAGCACTGCACTCCCCCAGTATGATGCCCTCACTGGTAAGATCAGATAACAAAGTGGTCTCCCTTAAAACAAAGGAAAAATAGTCCCCCCCACCTAACTCCAAAAACTTTCTCTAACATAAATTTCCGCTATTACAGGATTGCATAGCTAGTTTCCAAGCTCCACCAAATCCAGAAAACAAAAGAAACACAAAAGCCCTGTATGACCATGTAAACAACTGTATAGAAGTAGCAGCACAAGATGGAAATAAACCCAGGTCAAACCACAAAACAAGCCACCCTTGTGAACCCCAGGTATTAATAGGTTGTACAACAAAAGAAAGAAAATCCTTTTGAGAAGTAAGAAATAATGTACACAACAGAGCAAAATGTCTCTCATTAGTCTAGCAAGTAAATCAGGGAACTAGTCAAGTCTCTGAAAGCAGACTTTGAGTCAAAAATAGCCTCCAAAGCTAAGGATAGCCATGAGGCATTTTTCAGTTATGTCCACACTCGTAAGAGCAGCACCCAACAGTGTGTAGTATTAATTGTAGATATAATCACCTATACTCCACTGAAGATACAGCCAATCTGACGGCTGACAAATTCAGCTCAAATTTCACCTCCCCTTCGCTCTCAGTTTTCCCCCAAGAAATGCCCTCTACCACTCTACCACCAGTATCGCAAAAGAACAGATTGCCTTTGCATTGTCTAAATCTAAAAACATAGCTTAAACTGGGTCTAATGATATACAAGGTTACCTCTTAACCAGCTTAAATCAGGACTTAAGGACTTACCAAGCCTATTAGCGGTGACGGATCCAGGAATTTGAAGAAGGGGGGGTGCAGTCTGAAAATTAGACCAGTGGAGTGGGGGTCAGGAGTGACAAATAGAAGGGTGTGGGCTGTGGAAAGATCTCCTTAAACTGCTCTGACAACACTTAAGAAAGACAGCAATGTAAATTCAAATGCATATCATTGTGGTGTGGCTGTGGTAGCAGAGGCAAGTAATTCCTGCCCAGCACACAGCATATTTACAGGCAGTACCAGCTCTTTCAAGGCATTCCTAAATGAGATATTTGGTTACCCATGCCAAGTCACAGTCCCCTTCAATGGTATAGCTCATATATACATTATGTTAACTTAGCAACAAGTACCACTAAAGTTGACATCACCATAGCAAGTACCCTAACAAATGTGAGTGGGTTTTGCAAGTAAATACTGATTTCTGTGAAAACTATGAAGTTCAACTAATTAATAACAGAACAAAAAGTAAATCCCCAAAAGCAAATACTCAGTTCATTTGCATGCAATGTGACATCTGACAGGTACATAATCTTACCTCTTCTTCAGTATCTGAGAGTCTCCAAACTTCAGTGCTATTACTTTTGTCTTCATTGTATTCAACTTGCAAACTAGGAACATACCAAACTGATACAAAAACTTCATTTAAAAACTTTAAAAAATTATCTGAATTTACCAGATAAATTGTCAGCAAACAAAGAAATCTTTATTTTTTATACCACACCATACCGTACAATATCATACCATCATCATTATCATCGACCCCCCACCTTTTTTCCCCATTTTTCTTCATGAATTTGAAGTGTTATGTAAATTCTTAGCACCTCTCTCAACTCAATACCATTTTCCCATCTCCTTCAACAATCATGCCTAACTGTCTCAGGTCATCTGTCATACAGTCCATCCATTTTGCCTTTTTCTTGTCAGTGTGAAACAATCTTTGCCAGATTGTCTTCTAGTTTCCTGTACATGTGCCTAAACCACCTTAATCTGTTCTCTTTTACCTTATCTGCAACTGGAGCTACTGTGGTTTCTGCTCTAATGCCCCTGTTTCATCATTTGTCCCACAGTGTGCATTCAACCATTTGTTTCAGGCACTTTGTCCCCATCACCTCTAGCTTTCTTATCTGCTCAAAAATAGAAGTCAGTCACAGCAGCTTAACATAAGTACCCTCATATCATCCCATATGTGGTACATGACATGTCCAAAGTCCACTTCAGATCTTGGATACATTTATAGCAACGTAGCATTAATGTAAATGGCACAGCAACTACCCTTTGGTGCAGAAGACTATTTTATTCCTACACCAGGTAGAGCAATAACTAACACTGCAATGCAGCATATGAGGGCTGCTGCACTCCTGAGTGCATCACCCTTAGAATAAGGCATTAAACCTAGGACCTACCTGCTTGAGATGGTGGTGGCTCAGGTGGATATAAAAGATCCCATGGTACCTATCAGAAAGAGCAGGGAAAGTTCCTGATGCCCCGACCAAATTTCCCCAAGTAGTGTAAATGCCACCTTGAGATTCCACTGAAAAGAGTAGGACTAACCTGTTCAACAAAGGACAAATAAATAAAATAAAAAGAAATTCCAGTCTTTTATACACACTGATATGCTTTCAAGAAAAACAATTATTTTCCTCATTATTTTTCTAAATCCTTTCAGTATAGTTCAAAGAAATGGGTAAATTAAGACCTTGACTTTATATACTATATTATAAATTGCACCAAGGTAGTCATCCATGCCAGCATAACACCCTTGTACATCCACTGTGATATCTTCTAATGTCACAAAGCACTGGTTGCAAATCCGTAACATCACTCTCTCTGTACCTTGCAACATGAAAAGTACAAGCTACTCTCCAGGGACAATAGTCCCTTAACATTGCAGCATGGTGCTGTTCCCCTAAATTTGTCTCTTGCAGGGCTATAACAAAAGGCTCACATGTCCTTATAACCCAGTGCTGTAAACCTTTTAAATGAATTATCTGTTCATTTACTTTAAGAGACAAACCCAGAGCCAGATCATGGTAAAATGAGGCTCTAGACAGGGTAATAGATCGGGGCCCTCAGAGCAGCCACTTCTGCAGCAACCACCTTCCCCTCCCTGCAACAGCCCTCTCCCCAGCCATTCCAGTCCTCCATTACTTGGCTATTTTTCCTCAGTTACCATAAGCACTGTCAGGGTGCATACTGTTTTCTTATTCGCTTCTGCAATGATTACAGATATTGAAATAGAATAGCACAACACTGATAGCCATTTGATAAACTAACAATACAGTCTTGCAATGAAAACATTTAGCATGAGCAGTAAACTTCTCTGCCCTTGAAACTTACATTCATTGAAATTGCATCTGGCCAGTGGCAGATGAGGTTTACCTTAGGGCTGTTTTCAAAACATAGGCTCCTTGCACACATTTTTAGGGCCATGCATACATGTATGTGTTCTTTGATTCACCTTCCTGGTTGTATTAATTATATTCCTTTTATAATATGGCACTTGTTAGAGTGTTTTTTAATTTGTAGTTTTGAACTTTCCTCCAGTAAGCAATGAAACAAAATGTATGAACTAACAATGGCAAAACTACCTATTTCAGAAAATTTCAACCATAAAAGGCCACTCAGACCTCTGCCATTACAATCCACCAATAGCATTCAATAAACCCAATTTTTGCACAGGTAAAACTCATGTGAATAATTCCACATTAAGGAGATCTGTAACTAATGAAAAGGTTGTTACTGGCAAACAGCTTTATATTTCAGTGTTTCATCGACAAATTCAGTGTCTGCTGCCCTTGAAGAATCAATTGCCCATGTTACACTAAAACAATGGTTAAACTAATAATATTGCAATAGAGAATGACTGACAAACCTACAACAGGTTCATAGTTACTAGGCATCTCATACAAGGTATATAGAACTCATATCCTGCCTTAAAATGCATCACATAATCAGCAATCAAAAGGGCACTGCAATACCAGCACTTCATCTACATGGTGTGGGGGTAGAATCCACACAGCCTTCTGCTCCAAAGGCAATTATGCTATTAACACTGTTTTTAAATTCTATAGCAAAAACAGTACTGCCATTTGCTAAACAAAACAGTTAGTTGCACCATTGAAAACAGACTTAACAAAACAGTTACTTGCACCATTGAAAACAGACTTAGCATGAGCAACAGTAAACCTCTCTTCCTTTGAAACACACAATTCCATGAAAATGAACTGAAACTCATAATCCCTTGAAAATGCACTAAATCTCACAATGCCTAGGAAATTGTACTGAAACAAACTCACAATTCTGTCAGCAGTCTGGTAGTTGGTGTAGAGGATTCAGGTTCTTGTCTCCACTAAAACTCACAATTCCTTCAACAGTCTGGTAGTTGTTGTAGAGGATTCAGGCTCTTGTCTCCTGTAAACAAGTTACAGGGTCAAGCCTAATCAAGTTAATTGGCTTACCTGCCCTTCCCCCAACTAGGGCATTACATACCATACCTCCATACCTCTCAGCCTCTTAGTATAGGAAATCTGGACAAAGCTTAAAATAATGGGAGAGGGGACAAAGGCCCAAAAATAGGGACAGATTTTAAATATTGCTCTTAAAGATTTAGAAAGTTGCTAGAATAACAACATTTGTATTAGCATGGATTTTCTGAAGGAAATAATGTCTGAAGCTCAAATGTATGGCATTATTTAGTTATTTCAATCCTCAGTGATTTGCCAGAAAACCACAAATTTTATGAGGTATAGGCTAAAAATATGAGGCATAAATCTGGCCATTCTGCACAAATCTGGACAGTTGAGAGGTATGCATACCTCTCAGTCTTTTAGAGCAAGAAGTCTGGACAAAGTCTGAAATAATAGGGATATTGTGGCCCAAAAATGAGGATAGATTTTAAATATTGCTCTTTTTAAGTTAGAAAGTTACTCAAATAACAGGATTTATGTTTGCATGTATTTCCTGAAGGATATGAACTCTAGACCCACACGCACACACACGCGCGCACACACACACACACACACACACACACACACACACACACACACACACACACACACACACACACACACACACACACACACACCTTTTCTTTGGTATAGAAGGCTGTGGGTTCTATTCCCACACCAAGCAGATCATTTGCTGACACTGTAGTGCAGGGTCAGAAGGGTACTGCACTCATGGTACATCCTTAGGATGAGATGTTGAGGTCCTATTTGTCTGACTTGTTGGTAGCTCAGGAGTTAGTATTTGGGCTAGCATGCATTAATGAGATAGAGCCATGGCCCCTGACCCTACCCCTTACCATAGCTGTCCTATTATACAAGAGACTTAAACTTACAGAACACATTCACTTACAGAACACATACACAACACTGCATCTATCTGTTTACATAACCCTTACTCTAACCCTAAGCCAATTAATTGTCTCATGACTCTAAATCTTTTTCTCTTACCTAAACCATTTTTCCCATAAAACCCCTTTTCCCATTTTTTACATTGGGTTGGGATGTCATTTCAACAGTGACAATCATGTCGAGCCAAGTTTTACACTGCCAGGTGGCTAGCCTTGTTCATGTGTACCACTGACTCGCACACACACACTTGCACCTATGGACAATTTAGAGTGTCCAGTCCACGTACTGCATGTCTTTGGAATGTGGGAGGAAACCGCAGCACCCAGAGGAAACCCAAACAGCCACAGGGAGGACATGCAGAGTCTGCACAGAAGGCAACCCAGCCAAGAATCAAACCAGAGAACCTCTTGCTGTGAGACAAAAAAAAAAAAAAAGAAAGAAAGAAAGGGAAAACGTGATCACTTAAGAAAAGAAAAAAAAACAGAACACTAATAAATATAAGAACAAAAGATAATCTGCTTTAGTTCAGAATTGCAGTACCATTCTTCCTAAAATATTACCAGTTACATTAAAGCTTTTCACATTTCCACATACTTTGCCACAGACTTTATATCTTACTTGCATAACATGCCGCGACATTATTATTATTTTTTTCACTTCCATTTTGTCACGTTAAATGTTAAAGAATCAATGAAAATCTTGTTAAAATGTTTAAGAATCTGGAAACATACATGTAGAAAATATGAAGATAAGACCCACAACTAAGAAAATAAAAATGTCACTTTACTGACAAGTCAATGAGCCAATTAAGACAAACACTACCAGAATGTAGCCAGTTCCTCAGTTCCACCCTATTCTAAAGAATGTCACAAACTTCCAGATAATGTCACCATTGCCATAATCTATCAAAATAAATAGGTAACTAAATGAAGGAGAACACCAATACAATACAACTTACAAAGCAACTCATTACCAGGTTACAAAGGTTTCTTAATCCATGTACCCTCTGCATTCTTCTCAAAATAAAACAAAACTGATGAATATTTTGACTCATGCTCTTTATTTCAAAATACAACATACTAAGAAAATTGTATAAAAGGAATAATATATGATAGGGGCATTCATCATGGTAGGATTTAGAAATGCCTAGCATGAATTTGGTCTTTGGGATGAAACCTAGCTAAGCTAAAGCATGAGTAAACGCTACCCTAAAAATAAACCCCAACAGGACAGAAAATCCACAAAAGATTTTTATTGAGCGCTTTTCTTTAGTATATTACAAAACTTCATCAGAATATCTAGTAGAAAAACAGACAACTGACTCAACAAAATTTATATGTATATATATATATATATATATATATATATATATATGTGTATATATATATATATATATATATATATATATATATATATATCCCATCATGCACTAGTTAGTCAAACAACAATTATGCCTATCCTTCCTACTTAAAGGAATATTATCAAACTTAGTAAATAAATACCTATACATATAGATAATACATTTGATAAAACATAGAAAGGCTTAAAACTTCATAAAATCCTATCTAAACTATAACATATATATATATATATATATATATAAATATGTATATATATATATATATATATATATATATATATATACATTTCTAACATACATTTAAATAAAAAACAAATAACTACATGAAACCATCAGCTTTTAACCTAAGAATGGAACTAAATGATACATTCTTATTTAGCCCTGGTTGTTGGGTGGCATTAGTTCTCAATTGCTACCTCAACTCTAATAGTCCTAAAAAATTATTTTTAGGACCCCCTCTGTCATTCAAAAACACCTGTTCCAAAATGGTAAAACTAAAATAATGCCCTTCATTTTCCATGATATGTGAGGCAAGGGCGTTTTTTTGCATCCATCTTTTTAATGTCATAGTAATGCTGATATATTCTCATTCTTAATGCATTAATAGTTTTACCTATATAGAAACTTTTACAAAAGTTACACAGGGCAAGATACATCACACCTTTTGTACTACAGGAAAACTTCTGTTTATAGAGACATTTTCCATAATTAGGTATTAAGACACTAGTCCCTTCTAAAACGTAGTTACATTGCAAACAAAAACCACATTTTGACATTTTTCCTATCTCCAAACATCCTCTAGTATTCTTCTCCAACATGTTTGTGAAACACAAATCCTTTTTATAAACTATCTTAGGATTAAAACCCATCAGCTCATTAAATTAGAATCAATATTATATATATTCCAATTTTGTTGCAAGATTTCACAAATATTATAAACTTTTTTATTATAACTAAAGACACCTGTAACAGAAAAACTAGTGTTACGTTCTTTATCATTCTCGTTGTTAGCCATATCTAATGAAGTACCTTTCCCCAGTAGAGGTGATAAAATACCTCTCTGCCTCTTTTTAACCACTTCTTGTAGTAAAGGATGTAAAACATCATAAGGATAGTTCCTATGTAAAAGCATATCTTCTAATATCTGAATTTCATGAAGAAAATCATCCCAGTCTGATACCATTCTTGCAAGACGTACCACTTGCCCTTTTACTAAGGCCCTTTTTTGATGTATTGGATGAAAGCTGTTGTAATGAAGTAAAGTGTTAGAATAGGTCGCCTTTCTATATAATGTTGTCTTGAAGGCCTGATCTTCTCTCACCTTTGAAATAGTGATATCTAAATAATTAATAGCGTCTTTAATAAGACTGTGTGTAAAATCAAAAAAATCTGTACTTTGGATGAACAACTTAAACTCTTTGAGTCCTGTACACTAGAATATCGCAAATTACAACTTGAGAACAATTATTTAAAAGAATGTAAATGCCGTGAGGAAATTCCAAAAGGGCTTCGGTACTGGAAGTATCCATCCGGTTTAGTCAAGGACTCTTTACTACATGTAGAATTGTTGCAGTTATTCAACAGGCATGGGTGCAAGCTTTTGGACTGTCTCATTAAGGACAATGATAAGAAGATTTCTGACCTTTTTGCTAAGGTTAAAAAGTTACACAATGATATTAAGACTGATCTTTTGTTTGAAAGTAAACAGAATGATTTTTCTTCTATTTTTAACAGAGTTGACAGATCTATTTCTGTACTTAAAAATAAAAAAGAAGAGAAATTGAAATGTGATGAGTGCGACTATGCACAGAGAAGAGCATACCCCCACCCCCACCTGGACAATCAAACAAACAGTTTTTTAACCATAATATAAATAATCAGATTGACATAAATGATCAAAACGAAGAGATTCATTCAGGTCAACATAGCAATTATGATAACTATTTAGACCCTTTAGAATACTCCCCTCTGAGGAGGTCCAAGCAACTGAGGAATCAGAGGGGAGGACCAGGTTACAAAAACTGGAATCACAGGGGCAGGGGGAGAGGGAGGGGGAACAATTACTAAATATATCATCTGAGACAAATGAAGTACAATTTAATTCCAGTGTGCTGGCAAATGGTAACTGTAATGTTGATAATTTTTTTCTTATGGATTTTAATAAACAACATGTTGTATCATGCAATATTCTGATTAATGATTGTGGTGATTTTAAAATATATAATTACAGTGACATAGGTTTTCAGAACAGTCTTGCGAACAGTTTTGAAAAAGGTTTTTCCTATGTCCCTAGTAGGAAGGGCACACTAGACAAAACTCTTATTAATTTAAAGTTATTTACACGTAAATTAAATTTAAAAACAATTTTCAAAGATAATTCTGAATTACATATAGAAAGGGAAATATGTAAGAAATCTAGTCTCTTTAATCCTCCAGTATATCCTGTCACACAGACTTTTGAAAGAATGTGTGAACATGATATACGACAAATGTTTAAAATGGAAACACACAGTGAAACGCAAGGCAACCTAAATTTACAAGAATCACAATTATTAAACGTGGTCTGCAATAATAGAAATATACGTGTTATGAAACCAGACAAAGGGGGTGGTTTAGCTATTATGAATGTTAATACATATGTAGAAAAAATGCTTGAGTTGCTATATAATGACACATACACAGAAATTAGTTTAAATGAGAAGAACATTCTTTATAGAAAAGTTGATATGGTCTTGGATGAGCTTTTATTTAATAGGGAAATTAGCTTGGAGGAACATAATTTCATTTCAGTTAAAAATCCAAAAATCCCAACCATATTTGGTATACCCAAACTACATAAAGATCTTGTTGACCCCCCTCTTTTTTCCTATTGTAGAAGCAAAAGCTTCAAAGACTTATTCTATAGCTAAATTCATTGATGTACAGTTAAAAGACATTTTGTTAAACTGTACATGGATAGTAAAGGACTCTTGGGATCTCCTTAAAAAAACTTGACAAAGATATGTATACAGATGACCTGTCCTTTATTACCATGGACGTTAGGGACCTTTTCTCAGTGATCCCGCATGATACAGGGATTGAGTGGTTTTATCTATATTTATGTAGATACACCACTATTAGACATGACCGGATCTTAACACGTAGAACTTTGATGGAACTAATACTTGATACAAATGTCCTTGTGTTTGAGGGACAATTATTTAAACAAGTAAAGGGAATAGCAATGGGAGCCATTTGTGCTCACATTTTTGCAAATATTGTCTTAGCTTTCTGGGAAAGGGAGTTTGTGTTTACTAGTACTTTTTTGGGGTACTAGAAGTATTATTGCAGGTACCTTGATGATGTTCTTATATTCTGGGACAATAGTGAGGAAGAATTACAGCACTTTTTGTCCTTTCTGAAAGAAAGTACAGATTTCCTTGATTTTACACACAGTCTTAATAAAGAGGCTATTAATTATATAGATATCACTATTTCAAAGGTGAGAGAAGATCTGGCCTTCAAGACAGCATTATATAGAAAGCCGACCTATTCTAACACTTTACTTCATTACAACAGCTTTCATCCAATACATCAAAAAAGGGCCTTAGTAAAAGGGCAAGTGATACATCTTGCAAGAATGGTGTCAGACTGGGATGATTTTCTTCATGAAATTCAGATATTAGAAGATATGCTTTTACATAGGAACTATCCCTATGATTTTTTACATCCTTTACTACAAGAAGTGGTTAAAAAGAGGCAGAGAGATATTTTATCACCTCTACTGGGGAAAGGTACTTCCTTTGATATGGCTAACAAAGAGAATGATAAAGAACGTAACACTAGTTATTCTGTTACAGGTGTCTTTAGTTATAATAAAAATGTAATAATATTTGTGAAATCTTGCAACAAAATTGGAATATATTTAATACTGATTCTGAAGTTAATGAGCTGATGGGTTTTAATCGTAAGATAGCTTATAAAAAGGATTTGTGTTTCAAAAACATGTTGGAGAAGAATACTAGAGGGTGTTTGGAGATAGGAAAAATGTCGAAATGTGTTTTTTGTTTGCAATGTAAATACATTTTAGAAGGGACTAGTGTCTTAATACCTAATTATGGAAAATTTTTCTATAAACAGAAGTTTTCCTGTAGTACAAAAGGTGTGGTGTATCTTGCCCTGTGTAACTTTTGTAAAAGTTTCTATATAGGTAAAACTATTAATGCATTAAGAACGAGAATATATCAGCATTACTATGACATTAAAAGAAGGATGCAAAAAACGCCCTTGCCTCACATATCATGGAAAATGAAGGGCATTATTTTAGTTTTACTATTTTGGAACAGGTGTTTTTGAATGACCGAGGGGGTCCTAAAAATGATTTTTTAGAATTATTAGAGTTGAGATGGCAATTGAGAACTAATGCCACCCAACAACCAGGGCTAAATAAGAATGTATCAATTAGTTCGATTCTTAGGTTAAAAGCTGATGGCTTCATTGAGTTATTTGTTTGTTTTTTTATTTAAATCTATGTTAGAAATGTATATGTATATATATATATATATATATATATATATATATATATATATATATATGTATATATCTTTTAGTTTAGATAGGATTTTATGAAGTTTTAAGCCTTTCTATGTTTTATCAAATGTATTATCTATGTTTATAGGTATTTATTTACTAATTTTGATAATATTCCTTTAAGTAGGAAGGATAGGCATAATTGTTGTTTGACTAACTAGTGCATGATGGGATATATATATATATATATATATATATATATATATATATATATATATATATATTTATATATATATACATATACATTTTGTTGAGTCAGTTGTCTGTTTGTTTTTCTACTAGATATTCTGATGAAGTTTTGTAATATACTAAACGAAAGCTCTCAATAAACATCTTTTGTGGATTTTCTGTCCTGCTGGGGTTTATTTTTACTGGTTTGTTTTTAAACGCTACTCTAACATATATCCTTATCCTTGTTTCATAAATAATGTGCAACTCTAAAAGAACATTTGGGTTTTCTTGTTTTTTCCATTGATTTGTCTCATCTTTCTGTGCCCAGATTCTCTCATTATGGTTCAGAGTTTCTTCCTATTGCCCTGCAGATTTCTGGCAGCAATTGCTGGATTTAGATCCCTCGAGTCAGCTGAAAGGCGATGGTGCCAAAAGTTTTTTCTCTCTTGAATATGGGATTCATAGGTTCATAGGTTCATAGGTTCATACTAGGCTATCTGCCCTGGGGCATTTATAAGCCTAGCCTGATTGTGTTTGGCTTACGCCACCCCTTGATTTGAGTATACTGTGCCCTTTTTAAAGTTTAGTTTACTGTGCCTCTGTCTAATAGTGACACAGAAGTAATCCCCGGGACAAACCTACGATCCCCCATCCACGCATCAAGATTCTTCTTGAAGAGAGTCAGTGAGGTGCTCTGCCTAACATGAATTCTATTCCAGAGCGAAGGGAGCCTCTGGGTTATGAATCTGTCCCTCCAGCATGTTCTATTTATTTCTGTGCTGAGGTTCAAGTCCCTCGAGCGCGTGGCTCTAAGGGATTTAGATTTACTGAGGTGGAGCATGTCCATTAATTCTGGGTTGGACATAGCTTTATATGTCAGGCATAGATCACCTCGAAGTAGGCGGTATGCAACTGAGTCGAGCTGGAGTTTTTTTAACCGAGCAGCATATGGCATCTGTTTGAGTCCCTTGATCCTCCTGGTGAGGTACTTTTGGGGTCTTTCTAATTGCTGCAGGTGTCAGGTAAGGTACATCCCAAAGGGGGCATTGTATTCTATGATGGGCTTGATGAGGATGCATAAAGGGGCACAATTACCTCTCTTGATCTAGATGTGAATCCTTTCCTGATGAGGTGGGCTATGTAGAAGGTCTTTCTAACCACTTTGGCAATGTGGTTGTCAAAGGAGAGATTGCTATCAACTTGGGTCCCCAGATCTCTAATTACTTTCTCTGTACTTGATGGGTTACCAACTATGTGGTAATTTGTGGGCACATTGTTTTTGCCAAAGGGTATGACTATACACTTTTGGCATTTAGCTTTAGACCATGGCTCTGGCACCAGTTATCCGTCTCTGCGAGACCTTTTTGAAGGATGTTTGTGTCAGCTGGAGAGTCGATTATGGCACCCAGTTTGCAGTCATCTGCGAACTTGGTGTGCCATAGTCCTCCCACGTTGGCCTGTACCTCAGAAAAGTAAATACCGAACAAGAGAGGTCCCAGGACAGAACCTTGTGGGATGCCACTTGTGACCGGTTTCGAGTCTGACATGGCTCCAGCAACTCTGACTCTGTGAGTTCTGTCTTTGAGCCAGTTTGAGACCCATCTTGTGACATAGGGGTTTATATTTAGGCTGGATAGCTTATCTATGATGCCCGAGTGGGGTATTGTGTCAAATGCCTTTGCGAGGTCCAGATAGGCTGTGTGGACTACCTTCCCTTGGTGACTGTTTCGAAGAAGTCGACCAGGTTCAAAAGGCAGGATCTGCCCTTGACGAAGCCAAATTGGGTAGGATCTAGTGTCTGTAGATCCCCAATGTCTTTGTTTATGAGTTCCATGATGATCCTCTCCATAGCCTTGCATACTAGGCTAGTCAGGCTTATGGGGTGATAGTTTCCAGGATCCGCAGAGGCACCACCTTTGTGGAGTGGGACCACTGTTGCTGTACGCCATTCTTTGGGCACATATTCTGTAGTGAGGCTGAGATTGTACAGCAGTTTTACTTGAGGGATTAGTTCTTCTTGGAGTTCATGTAGGATGCAACGCGGGACGCCATCTGGTCCCATGGAAGCAGTGTTTTTTGCTTTGGAGAGGGCGGCCTTCACCTGAGCATCAGAGATGTTTGGGAAGCTGCACTTTGCTGGGATAGATACTTGCTCTTTTGGGGGGGGGGGGAGAAGTTTGCACTGAACCTGTTTGCCAGGATATTGGTGATGTCTTTGGGTTCAGTGTATTTTTTGTCGTTTAGAATCAACTCAGAACAAGTCTGGGAGTTACATCCCAGGTTCCTAACATAACTGAAAAAAGCCTTATGATTGTCTTTAGTGTCCTGTGCAATTTTTCTCTCGAAGCTGGCCTTGGAGGATTTTATGAGGGATCTTAATTTTTTGCTAGTACTGATCAGAGATGCCTTCCCTTTTAGGGATTTTGCTCTATCATGTAGTAGCTTCCTCCTTCTGTTGTACAGTTTATTTATGGCTGGGGTTCACCAGATTGGATGCCTGCCTTTGGATGATTGGGTCTTGATTTTGTTTGGAATAGCATGATCCATGCATTCCTGGAGATGTCCGTAGAATGCGTTTATATAGGATTCTGCAGTTTGAGCCGTAGTTTCCACTGGCCCTGGGGCCTTGAAGGATTCCACTTCAGTTTTGAGAAGTGTGAAGTTCGCTTTTGAGAAGTTTTTCACTGTGGTTTTCTGGGCTGGGGTGGGGTCGGGATGTGGATATCCAGTGAAATTAATTTATGGTCTGATCTTACCAATGAGGGATATACTTCTGGTATGGAGCATAGAGTCCCCATGTTGGTAATGATCAGGTCTAGTATGTTTTCCCCTCTTGTGGGAGTGGTGACTAGTTGTTCCATAGCATTTGAGTTTATAAATTCCAGGAACCTTTGGGCTAAGGTGCTGGGGCTTGAGTAATGCTCCCAGTCTATGTTTGGGTAGTTGAAGTCGCCCAATATAATGGTGTTCAGAGAGATCTTAGTGTTCTCCAATGTTTTCAGGAAAGCCGAGAGAGATTCCTGACTTTGAGAGGGTGGTCTGTACGATGCTATAAACTGAAAAGCAGTCTTGCCCACTGTCAGTTGCACATGGATGGTCTCCGATACTTTGTGCACTGCCACTAACCTGGAGGTATGGATATCCCTGATAAATATGGAAACTCCCCCTCCTTTTGTGGTTCGGTCTGGGTTTTGGGGCCGAAAAGCATGATATGAGGTATAACCTGGTAGTGCTGGGGTGCTCTCTGGAGCCTTGAACCAGGTTTCTGTCACTGCACAGGTATCGATGTTCTCCATACTGAGGAGAGCTTCGAGTGCATGCATCTTGAGGTTAAGACTTCTGGCGTTTAGCAGCATTACCCTTAGTTTCTTGTTCCTTGTGCTGTCTATGGAGGTGGGTTTGACATTTGAGCCTTGCCTAAAAAAGGCACTATGGGGGTGGCAAGAGCCTTTGCCAATATCCGGAAGCCCAGGGGTGACAGGTGCAGGCCATCCCTAGTGAAGCAACGTGGCTTGTCGAGCATGTCATCCCAGGCTGACAGACACTGGATCCCCTTTGAATGACACCAAAATTTTAGCCAATTGTTAAAATCGATCATTTTGTCTTTATACTGTGGCATCATTCTAGGTAGGGTAAGATGCTGCTCAAGGTCAGGGTCATACCGGCCTGGGCTACATGATCAGAGAGCTCCTCTATGTCTCTTTTCATGTAGTCGAGGGAGGTACATCTCAGATCATTCACTACAGCATGTACAATGACTGAGTCATATTTGTATTTGCTTTGGAGTGACCTGAGTGCTTGTGTTATGTGGCGGATCCTAGTGCCTGACAGGCAGCTCACTGTGACCTTCTCTTTATTCAGCCTGGTGAGCGAGATATCAGTGTGTCTGACAATAGAGTCACCTATTACAAGGGTATTAGGTGTGTTATTCAGCCTTAAGGGCTGTGACTGCTTGGCACACTGACTTTGTGTGCTATGTGTTGTACGTGTTTTGTTTTGGGGTAGTGTTTGCTTGGATGTCTGCTTTGGAGGTCTCTGTTGCTTAGGTAGATTTTTATTTAGAGCCTCCGAGTATGTTTTTGTGTTTTTATGTGTTTGGTTCGCTGTTGTGGTGGGACTATGTGATACTGGAATTGTGTTGTGTGAGGTTACCTTCTCCTCCTGACTGGTTACACCAGTTTTGAGATGAGAGAGCTCAGCCTCCAGTTTGGCTATATGGTTGCATCTCTCACATATATTTGAACCTGTTTGGAGGAGGAGAGGGTTGTCCATGTACATGAGACAGTTGTAACATTGTCTCAAAATTCCCAGATTCACCAGCTGGACTGGAGAGGAAACCATTGACTGACCTTTGGACATGCTAGAGTAATATAGGGAACTGAATTAAAATGGACCAGTAGGGGACAAGGTAATCATAGAGAGTATAAGAGTAAGTAGTGCTTATGGTTTATTAGTGCTAACTTGTAAGATTACTTATTTGGACCAGTGAGGGGCCTTAGAATGAGAATATGGTGTTTAATTTGACAGATAGAGCAGTTCTAAGGGAAAAAGTGAAGAGCAGACTTTGTGGAGCCAGGAATAGTTTAAACCCAATTAGGCAGCGCTGCCCGATGTTGCGCTATGCGCACAAACGCGCAAAACCACGCAAAAGAGGGTTTTAAGAGAGGGGATTGTTTAATACTGGGATCAAAGTGATGAACTTCACATCCTTTTTCTACTAGGCTCCCTTCAAATCTACTGTCATTGCTACCCAGTCTCAGAGAATAAACCTTGCTCCTTAACTTACTAGCATACATACACTTAGCCAGTGGTTATATACATTAAAAGTGTTTCTGTATGGATCAAGGCTGCCTATACCCTCATAACCCTGCTATGTGTATATACTAAATGTGACACTGCTGTACCTAAGAGAAGAGAAAATTATCTGAGTTACAATATTTTCAGAATTAGTACAAATTCCCATCTTATCTTATTTAAGTTTTACTCGATACAAAAATTTCACATACTGTCATTGAATATATAACGCACTCTCTGAGCGGAATTGCTAATTTAAATTCCCTGTATGAATGTGGAATGTATTTACATCCATGCTGTGCTCTGTGTGTGTGTGTGTGTGTGTGTGTGTGTGTGTGTGTGTGTGTCTGTGTGTGCGTGTGTATGTGTGCAATGCATGCATGCTCCTCCTTAAAGGAGAAGACGCTGCCACTGCAGATGTAAACACATTCCGCATACTTGACCAGAATTGTTATTTTTGAAAAGCTTTTTCTTTTGTTTTTTTTGGCTTCAGGTTGTGTGGGTTAACAAAAAGGGGGAGACACCTGCCCCTGCACCAAGGTTTAAATCAGCGACTGATTAGGATCTTTATTTAACTACAGCCTCCCAAATGACTTTACGTCCCTAGAGCATGTAGCTCAGAGGGATTGGGATTTCTTTAAGTGGAGCATGTCCAGCAGCTCTGGGTTTGACATAGCTTTGTATGTTAGGTAGAGAGCGCCTCTGAGTAGGCAGTATGCAACGGAGTAAAGCTGGAGTTTTTTGAGACGGTCTCCGTAGGGCATCTGTTTGAGGCTGATAATCCTCTTGTGAGGTATGTCTGCGGCCTTTCCAGTTGTTGTAGATGTCTTGTGAGGTACATACCAAAAGGGGCATTGTACTCTATAATGGGTCTAATGAGTGATAAGTAGAGGAGAACAATTACCTCTTTTTTACTGGATGAGAAACCTTTTCTGATGAGGTGTGCCATGTAGAAGGATTTCCTGACTACTGCAGCAATGTGATTATCAAAGGAAAGACTACTGTCCACCTGTGTCCCAAGGTCTCTTATCACACTTTTGGTGTTAAGTAGCCTACCGCCTATGTGGTAGTTCATGGGTACAGAGTTTTACCAAAAGGGATGACAATGCACTTTTGGCATTGAGCTTGAAGCCATGGCTTTGACACCAGGCATCTGTCTCAGTGAGGCCCTTTTGTAGGATGTCCACTTGCAGTCATATTCAAACTTCCTTAGCCAAATACCTTCTATGTTAGCCTGTACTTCAGAGAAGTAGATATCAAACAGGAGAAGACCCAGGACTGATCCCTGTGGTACTCCACTTGTCACTGGTCTGAAGTTGGATTTGGAGTCTGCTACTTTCACAATGTGGGTTCTGTCAGTGAGCCAGTTGGCAACCCATCCTGTGACATACGGATTTATATCTAGTTTAGTGAGTTTATCTATAATTCCTGAGTGGAGGATGGTGTTGAAAGCCTTGGCGAGATCTAGATAGGCTGTGTAAACCACCTTATCTACGGCTTTGGTGACTGCTTCAAAGAAGTCTACCAGGTTTAGGAGACATGATCTGCCTTTTACAAACCCAAACTAGATGGGGTCCAGAGTCTGGAGATTACCAATATCTTTGTTTATAAGTTCCATGATGATACGTTCCATGGTCTTGCAGACCAGGCTCGTCAGGCTAATGGGGCGGTAGTTTCCGGGGTCCGTGGTGGATCCCCCCTTTGTGGAGTAGGATAACTGTTGCTGTGCGCCATTCAGTGGGCACAAAGCCTGAGATGAGACTATGATTGAACATAGTACTTAGGTGGGGTGCCAGTTTGTTCTGCAGTTTATGTAGAATGCAGCCTGGGATGTTGTCAGGTCCCATGGATGCTGTGTTCTTGGCTTTGGAGAGTGTGGTTTTTACCTGTGCAGCCATAATTACAGGAACTTTGCATTCTTCCAGTATACAGATGGGCCCTTTAGGGGCTGAAAGGGGGGGTAAAGTTAGCACACTGAACCTATATGCCAGAATGTTGGCAATATCAGTTGGTTCTGTATATTTAGTGCCATTGTGCTGTAACTCCGAGCAGATCTGAGTGTTGCCATTGAGATTCTTGACATAGCTATAAAATGCTTTGTGGTTGTCTTTAAAAACAGTGGAAATTTTGTTTCTGCAACTAGCTTTAGTGGATTTTATGAGGGATCTCAGCTTCTTACTGAGGCTGACCAGGGAGCTCCTCCATTCATGCGATTTTACTCTCTTTTGCAACAGTTTCTCCCTTCTGTTGTAGAGTTTGTTTATGGCAGGGGACCACCAGATTGGCTTCCTTTTTTTGGAGGATAGCATCTTTGTTCTGTTATGGGATAGCATGACCCATGCACTTGTGTAAGTGCTTATAAAGTGCATTTGTGTAGGATTCAGCAGTCGTACCTCTATTGTCCATCTGGATGGCTGTCATGAAGTTTGCCACTTCTGTCTTAAGAAGCTTGAAGTTGGCTTTGGAGAAAATTTTTATGGTGGTTTCCATAATGGGGGTTGGGGCGGGATGTGGATGTCTAGGGTGATTAGCTTGTGGTTGGATCTGACCAACGAGGAATTGACCTCTGGTGTGGAACACCAGCTGCCCATGTTGGTAACGACCAGGTCTAGGATATTGCTGTCCCTGGTGGGGGTGTGGATAAGTTGATCCAAGGCACTGGAATTTATGAATTCCAGAAAACGTTGAGCAAAAGAGTTGGTACATGAGTAGTTTTCCCAGTTAATGGTGGGGTAGTTGAAATTACCCATTATTAGGGTGTTGGGTTGTACCCTAATATTTTCCAGTGTATCAAGAAATGAGGAATGGGAATCCTGGGACATGGTGGGGGATCTGTAGCAAGCTACAATATGGATTGCGGTCTTGCCCAGAGTTAGTTGCACTTTAATAATTTCAGATGCATTTAGTAAAATGAAAGCACTTATCATTTTTATTTAAGTTATTAAAGTTAATTGAGCTTGTAATTTTTGCATCTGGTCTGGTATCTTTTCATTTTATTTATGTAAACAACATGTTGTATGTGGATAGACTAAAAGCCCTATCACTTTACTCTGTCTCCTACCATCTATTAAGGGGTGACCTATGAGTGACTACAAGGCACTCACAAATCCATGCCTTTGGAACTGCTACACATATGCAAATCAAACAGAATGAGGCTCACCCAATCTATGGATTGAAATTTAGTAAATGACTCAAACAAAACATGTTGGAGAGACAGATAGTGCCTCAGTGATTATCCCATATTTGGAGCAGGCTTCCTATTCACCTTAAACAGAGCCTGCACTGGCCCTCTTCAAATGCAGTTAGGATCAATGGGTGGAAAATGAAAAATTGACACCTAGAGTAGCGCAAATGTCCTTTGTTACAGGGACAGTCTGTAAGATACTCAAGACATAGGCACAAAACCATGCCATCCTCTTGCCCCTAAGGGCCATATATTGGGTAAAATCAGGTTATATTGGCAAGGCTTGTAAAGGCTTTTAAACCATTAGCCTAGTAATCTCCTATGAACCTATGAACCTATGAATAACTGGTCCAAACTGTTTGTGTTTACAAAGTCCACGAATCTCTGGGCCTGTAAGTTTGAGGTCATGTAAGCATCCCAGGTTATAGTGGAGTAATTGAAGTCACCCATGAATATGGTGTTGGATTGAATGATGAGGGCCTCCAGTAAGTCTAAGTACAAGTTATTTTTTTTAGGGTCATAGAGGGTGACCTACAGCTTACAAGGGTAAAATATAGAACTTTACCTATGGAAATGTAGACATGGGGAAACTTAAGCTCATCATCTTATTTGACTAGTCTTAAGGTGGATTTGTTGTTGACATAGATTGAGACACCTCCACCTATGGTCTCTGCCTCAGCGGTAGCTGACCAGAATGTGTGGAAGGGCATTGCAGGTCTGCACTCCCAGGGTGGACTCCATGGCTTTAAATCATGTCTCAGAAACTACACAGATATCCACATTCTCTAGTATGAGGAGACCTTGGAGGGACTGGAGTTTCTTGTTTAGGCTCCTGGCATTCAGCAGTAACACTATTAGATTCCATTGGGCTTGTTTTAATATGTTGGAAGGTTGGTCAGTTTGGGATTGCCTAAAAATGGCACTGTGGAGGACAACAATGTTTTAGCCACTATTTAAAAGCATAGAGGGAACAGGTACAGACAGTATTCGGCAAAACATTGTGGTCTATTGAACAAATCCTCCCATGCTGACAAATATTTTAGCCCCTTGGAACAACACTTGAAAGTAAACCAGTTATTGAAGTCAACCATTTTTTTCATATTGTGGCATCATCCTTGGTGAAGGTAGAATGCTGTGTAATGCTAGGCATATACTAGTCTTGGACACATAGTCTGAGAGCTGAGGTACATCTCAGGTTATTTACACCCACAAGGACTATGCCTTACTCATACTGGAACTTGTAGTCTAATGACTTCAGTACATGGGTGTTTGGGAGATCCTGGCCCCTGATAGGCAATTGGCCATGAATTTCTTGTTATTCAGCCTGGTGAGTGGGGCATCTGTATGTCTCTCAATTGAGTCTCCTATGATTAACATTTTGGGTTGTGTGTTGGTTTACTTTATGTATTTTATAGTTGAGGCTCCAAAGTGTGTGGCTATATTTGTTGTTTTGGGTGTTGTTTTGGTGGAGTGTTTATACAGTTGCTGAGAATTCTTTTCATAGGATGAATATATAGGAGATTTTTGGGGTTAAGAAGGTTGTTTTTTTAAGTGCCTCAGTATATGTTGGCCTGTGTGTTGGGTTTATGTATGGTTGGTGTAATGTGTAATTAAGTTACTGACAACCTGATTGTTATTTTGAGTCATTTTGTGTGGGAGTCTTGCCTCCAGTGACATTGTATAATTACATCTGTCACATACTGTATCCGTTTCTCTAAGGATTAGTTAGTTGTTAGGGGCATGAGAGAATTCCTACATTGTCCCAGCATGCCCAAATCTACCAAGCTACTGGTGGAGAAATTAAGAAAGTGCCCATTCATGGTGTCAGAACATTTTTAAGGTGAGCTACAACTAACTTGCAGGGTTTGAGGTTAAAAACTAAAACTAGGCTATATCTGACAGAATTCATGTAGCATTTCTCCTCAGCACACGAACAATCTGTGCTTTATGCAACTGAGTACTGGGTAATGATACAGGGGAAGTTTTATAGTGAAAATTAAACTGTAAGTGCATGCATCTACAAAAGACACTGATAAATGCCACTGCACAACACAAAGAAAAGTGATTAAACCAACTAAAAGGCTCTATAAACAATGTAATGATCTCACTTGAAGTATCTCTGTGTTTCTCAACTCAGATAGACCAGGCTATCTTTCTACAGTGACAATAATTGCAGTCCCATTCATCTTATTCTTAAAACACTCTAAGTATCCAAAGGTGGAACGGTACCAGAAAAGAATCAAACAACTAGCTACAACAAGTAATTCTCATTTTAAGCCTACCTGTGTCATTCCCAACTCAGACATACAGGGCTGACTTTCTACTGCCACTAGAATTGCATTCCCAGTCCTCTTATTCTTAAAACACTCTAAGTATCCAAAGGTGGAACGGTACCAGAAAAGAATCAAACAACTAGCTACAACAAGTAATTCTCATTTTAAGCCTACCTGTGTCATTCCCAACTCAGACATACCAGGCTGACTTTCTACTGCCACTAGAATTGCATTCCCAGTCCTCTTAGTGTAAAAACACACTTCAGTTAGCCAGAAGTTAAAAGCTACCACAAACAAGTCAAAGAACTAGCTACAAGTAATTAGAAGGTGATTTTGAAGGCATACAAGCCAAACATGAAAGACACACACTCTAAGGCAATTTTAAAGCATACTGACACTCTAAGTGGAGGGCGTTTCCAGTTTCATCTGTCAGTGTCCAGTAAGATGAGCAGAGGAGCTAAGACTGGGAGGAGCTTCCAGAACCAGGTATACAGGAGATGAGACTGGGTTGAGCATTTGTGGAAAAACAAATGTGCTTTCTCTTAACTGATTTTCATATTCACCCCTGATTTTCATATCAGTATAGAGATGATATAATGTTTTTAACACTTGTATTTATTTGTAGCTTACCCAAAAATGCATGTTATAACAAAATGTGAGTTTTTATCCTTGCCCCACTCTTGCTATTTGTGGATATAGTTTCAACAGCTGCCATACAGAGGATGATTATGCACTGAAATCAATAGAAGGTACCAAATGGTTTGACATCTGTCATATGAAAATAAAGATAGTCAGTGCTACGTATGTCATGTACCAGTAAATCAGTAGCATGATTAACCACTGGACCAGTTTAGCAGCTCCATAAATTATTTTGATCTAAGAGGTAGCAACTCATTTAAAATGTCAGGGTTTTAAGCTATGGTAACATGTTTCCATTTCTCTACTTTTCCATTTATTGCAAGAAATTAGAGCTGAAGCACCTTGTAACAGTTGTGCATCACTTGCCATATTCACCATGCATCGTCTCTGTCACACAGATTATAGGGGCAATCCAGTAATTAAATACATTTGCAAGGATAAATTATTAATTTGCTAGACCGCTTTGTATATGGAGTCTGCTTATCCTTCCTCTGTATCTGTGGCTTTTTGTTGGGTGTTTTAGTTTCTTCTTATACCTAAAGATGTCCTGTTTTCCAGTGGGAGATCCCCCAATTTTCTTGTAGGTATGCATGATGTGAGTGTGTAAATGTGTGTTCTTCCTGCGATTGGGTGGTGCCACAGTTAAGAATAGATTGATTATCGTGTGCCATTTCAGTACCAGGAAAGGCTTCTTGTGACCCTGAACTGAAATGCGTTTTCAAATAATGAATGAATGAATGAATGAATGAATGAATGAATGAATGATTAGAATGTTAACTCAGGGGGTGAATGCAGAGAACGCTTCTGTTTTTCCACAAAACTACATTAAGTCATACAATAAAATGCAATAACCACTAAAACCATGCTTTCAGTTGATCGGACATGTTGTGAATACTGAAATCTCTGTTGGAAGAAAAAGAAGGCTCGGTTCTACTTATAGTTTTGTGGTGGTCATTGTTAACTTTTCTGAATGGCTCTGCTGTATAGAGGTCTTGGCTCTCAGAAAATCTGTGTCTGAACATCAGCATGTATGCTAGAGAATACAACCAGGGAGAAAAGGGAATGAGTGACTAGAGTCAGATTATCAGTCACAGGGGAGTCAGCTGAAGGCCGGCCACAGGTTTGCCACTTGGTGAAAGGTGAAGCAGTTCATTTTCTTACTCAGGGACTTGGTGGAATGAGCCAGGTGAAGCAGTACATGATCTCCAGCTGAGCAACACGTATGCAGAAGGGTTTACTAACACAAGGTACTAACGCAAGGTTGAAGCCCACAATCCTGAAATGCATAATCCAATAACATAATATATAGGACCAAAATGCTGAACACCACGATGAATAAAAATCTTGAAAACTGAATATCTCTACCAGTGTAAACCCAGGGGCAAGTACTAATAGGAGTTCTGCATGGGAGAGCAAGTTCAGAAGTTCGACATTGTTGTCTTCAGAGTTTTGGTCTTCTATGATAGTTATCAGGATTATGCATTTTAAGACTGTGGGCTTCAACCTTGTCATAGAAAACCATGCAGAAGTGCACACCTGTAAGTATTTTGGCACATCCAATCACTGAACATGCCTGCTTGCTGGTGGTAAGAGGACAATTAAGCATAAAAAAAACATGTACCCTCCCTCAAGAATGCTAGTATGATTCCTGTGTCTTGCTGATTCATGTTGATGTCTTTTTATACCAACAATGGGAAAGACTGAATGCCCTGATCATAAATATGTCTAGATCATTTGAGGTATTGAAGCAGGGGCTAAATGTGATTTAAAAAGATATTTTTGGAATCAACTCTGAAAGTTAATGCTTTAGAAGAGCACATGCATTCCCTGTTTAAACTCCAGAGTCGATAATCAACTCTGCTATCCCCCTCCCAAAAAAAATCCATTCCTGAATTTTATCCTCAATAAGCCACTCATCCTTTGTGGCAGAAACAGGTACCTCAGTTGTATTTCTTGTTTTAGTCGGGCTGGTATTGATGGACAGAACAGTGCAATAAATCCTTAAAAGTATTTGACACATTTCTGTCCATTCCAATTTCACATGTCATTATTCTGTCACTTGTTCTAAAACATGCCTCCATATACAGAAATACACAGCCATGATTCATTTCACTATAATTCCCAAGTGTTTACTGATGAGCAACATCTGTCCAAATGTGCTTAATGCTTACACAAAGCAATATCCTAGAGAGGATGGCTGCTGATCATATAACAGATTATCCCAATTTAAATGCATGACACTATGAACCTCAACATTTTTCAGAAAGGGCTACAGTACTTCCACTACCCTAATCATCCTAAGAAAGTCAATCCATATCCTAGCAATCCCTTCAGTTTCCCATCATATTTGATCCTTTGGGTGTACCTCAGATACTAAGGTTTTAACTCCTTGATTCTGAAATGGGTCAGCTACTTTCCAGAAAATGCAGAGAAAGTATATGCAAACAGTGTAATTTCCAAATTTGGGAAGCTGTCTAAAGATGTACTCCTCCCTTTGTTATCTGTCTTTCTGAACTCTGGCCTCACACATAATCCTAATGACAATATATAGAGGATGGGGTAAAATAAGAGCTAGACTATCAGCAACATTGATCTTTCCCTCACCTCCACTTGACTGTGAGGTAAACAGCTTATTCTAACTATAAAAAAGATCAAGACTATATCATTCAGTATCACTTCCAGAAGCTGTGTAGAATTGCCAGAACAATCAGTGTCCAAACGTCATATGTCAAAAGTGAATATTCCAGTGTTTGAAATACTTAGGGACCACTCCAATAACCCCTTAATCTTATTTTCTCCCAAAATATGGATGATGTAGCTGAAAAATTCATACCTATACTAAAAGCATTCTATAAAGCTACCACATTTCTAATTCATGAAAGTTACTTTTTACCTGGTCAGAGGTAGCTTGTTCACTGGAAGTGAGTGTATTATTCTTTCCAGTCATCCAGTCTGACACAAACATAACTGGACTCCAGTTTGCTAAACAAAGTATGCCATACCATAGTCCACTATCTAACCAATAATAAGTATTTTATGACTACAGCAAAAGCAAACTGTTTTCACATAAAGTACCGTGCCAGAAGAACTCATATTCCTTGTACATTGCCCATATTAAAAGACTTCCAGTCTCCTGCCAAGATAGCGTACCACACCACAGATGCCACCAACTGCTTATTAAGATGGTGGCTTTCTCTCACCACACTCAAAGTCTGAAAATGCAATTTCTTCGCAATTATAAACTCCGACAACTCTTAATGAATTCCAATTGCCCTGAATATGTATGGATATGGTATTGCCTGTATTATTAGATCCAGAACTCCTCTTCAGCCCTATCTAAATGTAATTGTTTTACTTCTTGGAAGGTTCTTTTTCTCAGAGCTTGGTAATTTCCATACTATTCCAACACAAAGTGTAATCGAAATCAGCTTGTTTCTTTTGCTAACTGATCTGCTCAGAAGGTTCTTACACCACAGCCTCAATTTTCTCTCTCTCAATTGAATACACTCCTTTACTAGTTTATTCTTTCTGTTTCTACTAATTAGTTCTTTATTGTTGTCTAATATATCACCCATCTTCTTAACTGCACATGCTGCCTAAGCTATTGTTTTCTCATTTTGCTGATTCTTCCATCTGCACTTTGTTTTCTGCCTCATTCATTCCTTTTTAATTGTTCTGATTGCTCCAGCATTCTTATATGCACTCTCCACAATCAATTTTGAGATGGAAACATTTTCTTTTAATAAATTACCTTTAAACTATTGTTGCATTTCTCTAAATCTCTGTCCTCACTAACTGCTGCTTTTGTTTGTCTTTGTATCAAAGCTACAGTTGAAAAGGGGTTGACATGAGCTTGTCTGTCTACCTGTTTAAAACAACAAAAAAGCACAAATAACTAATATCTGACATTATGAATAGAGAACCTATTCACTATCTTGTGCTCCCTTTGCTTTGGACACTGAACAGTCTACGAATAAGACTTGTGAAAGATTAGGGTTACCACCTGTCCCACTTTGCGAGGGACAGTCCCTCTTTGGTCGGTTGTTTCCTGACCAAAAATATTAAAAATGACAAATGTCCTGAGATTGTAGGACATAATTATGTCCCATATGTAATGTAATAGTTGCATAAAATAGTTATTTCTGTATCTAAAATACCTACATGTTACAAGAAACAGGATAAGCAACTAAGCTGCTACAAGAATAAGCTTTTATTTAGGCAAAAAAGGAAAGTTCTATCCTTTGTACTGACCGTGGGTTTGTGTCGGCCTGCAAAATCTGATGTGTGTCCCGAAAATGTCCCACTATGGCCATTTGAAAAGGTGGCAACCCTAGTGAAAGATGACTATGTCTAGTTTTAAGTGCTTCTAAAACTTTTTCACCACATCTGGCAGTGCAGGGTCTAGCAGTTAGAGTTGCTGCCTCACAGTGCCTGGTTTTCCAGTTTGGCTCTTTGTCTGAGTGCCTTACGTTTGGAGTTTGCATGTTTGCATGTCCTCTCTGTGTCCATGTCGGTTTTCACTGTGGGTTCTGATTTTCTCACATATCCCAG
This sequence comes from Protopterus annectens, assembly GCF_019279795.1. Taxonomy (NCBI): domain Eukaryota; kingdom Metazoa; phylum Chordata; order Ceratodontiformes; family Protopteridae; genus Protopterus; species Protopterus annectens. Next base: position 1,754,718,662 of record NC_056726.1, read on the forward strand.
TTACATACCATAGGTAACTTGGTATTCAACAAGGTTGGTTATAGTGTGTGTGTGTGTGTGTGTGTGTGTGTGTGTGTGTGTGTGTGTGTGTGTGTGTGTGTGTGAGTGTGTGTGAGTGTGTGTGCACACGCATGTCCACACGTGCACCTGTGTAATCTGTGATGGGCAGGTTCCTCATTCAGAACAAGCTTCTACGTCTTTTAACACAAAATTAAGATCTCAAGGAGGGGCCACCAGTTTACCTGAAGGCATCTTATGCAAAGCTCTTTTCAAGAACATTTTAACATGAGAATGCCTTGAAAGAGAAGACTTCATGGGCTGACAAGCTGAAATGGCTGATAAATGAACTTTGCTGTAGGAATAAGAAAGGGAATAGGATAGTAGCTCACACAACATTGTTAAAACCAGAGAACAACTAGCCCTGAATGGGTGCTGGTTATGTTGTTAGCACAAACTAGAAAACATTTCCATTTGCTAATATATATATATATATATATATATATATATATATATATATATATATATGTGATTTTCTAGTAGCAGGCTTTCTTGTCTTCATTAGTTCCTGCTGCACATCTTCAGAAAACAGATGCCTAAAAAGAATTAAGACCCTTTCATCCAGGAAATCAATTAAAGATGATTGATGTTTGGGTGTATCGAACATCTCTGTTCTTGTGTGAGTAGATCCATTCTGTGAGGAAGCTTGTGATAATTACCCCTGGCCATTTCCAAAAGAAAAGAGAACCACAGTTGCGTGAGTCAGAATTGAGTCACCACAATGATCTTGAGGGATTCCTTCTGAATCTTCAGAAGTACCCTGGATATTAGTGGAAAGGGTAGAAAGGCATACAGAAACATTACAGTCCAAAGGAAAGAAAAAACATCTGTCTTCCAGACCTTCTTGCATGGAGTTCAGGAACAGAATTTTACCATTTGATTGTTCATAGGGGAGGCAAAGTGGTCTGCTTGAGGAACTTCCCACAGATGGATCAAGTCTTGAATGACCCCCTGATGTAGTTTCCATTCATGAAGATCTGTCTTGGTCCTGCTCAGCTTGTCTGACACACAATTTTGCTCTTGTAAAACAGCAAGATGTAGCCGATGCCAATAAGGAGATGAAAGCAAACCCAAAATTGTTGAAATTATATTCTTGTAATACTGGAACAACCCAATGAAAAGCCACCACACGTTCCTTCAGCAAAAACTTTTTTATTGACCTAGGTTTCGTCCATACGAACTTCCTCAGAATACATACTACTGTTTCAACCCAAGATATTTATACAATACTGCATATTGAATAATTACTTAATTGATGTCCTTAATTTACAATAATAAATTCTTAAAAGGGAAATGGCTCATTCAAGAACATTTCATATCATTAAAAACATTGCCAACTTGAACCGACTATACATATGTACTCCAATGAAAATGTATGTATGTGTATATCATGTTAAAAACTACTATATAAATATACATTTAATCGACTATACCTATTCATAAAATAATAAATATACTTTACTTTGCGTTTTACATCTATTGAACCCTTTTATTTTGTATAACATATATGATGTATGTATGATGTAGTATTAAATTTAAAAAATATGTATATGTATATAATTTATAATATAATCCCTCATCCAACTATGTCTTATATATTTAATATTTGATATATATATGGATTTTTAACAGTATACTAAAGGTATGGTAATATAAATGGTAATATAAATTGCATAATACCATAAATACAACTAAATTGAACCAAGCATATTTTAATAACAATGCTGACAAGTATTATTTTATTTACTGTTGTAGATGTTATGTAATATATATATTATATATTATATATATATAATCAAATTGGTATATAATTCAATTCACTGTAACCCACACTTTCAAAATTAAAAATTGATAATTAATAAATAATAACTAAATAATATAACTTTAATCAATTTTTTATATGTTAACTGTTTTGTAAAAATAATAAATATATAATGAATATATGTTTATATATGTATTCTTTTGATATTATTTTTAATGCCTTATCTATTTGCCATATACTCTATTCAGTTTCAATAATGGCATGATAGTCATATATTCATTTATACCTGGTGGAATACATGAATTCAGACTTATCTGCCATTTTAATTCCTCCATGTCCAAATGGTAATGAAGTTATCTTTCCTTGTGGATCATATTTAATTTGATTAATGACCATAAATTTGAATTTGTGGTCATTATTTTCAATAATATGTCTCGCTAAGGCATTAGTACTCTTATGATGTTGTATATCCAAAAGATGTTCTTTGATCCGCTCTCTAAACTGCCTTTTTGTCTTCCCGACATAAAAGGCTTTACATAGTTGACATAAAGCTATATATACTACATTTGTTGTTAAACAATTATAATGCCCATGTATCCTAATATTACATCCATTGATCATTGTTTCTGTACCTGAACAATATATGTGACTACATGTGCTACATGTTCCACGTTTAAAATTGCCTTTACTTCTGTTGTTATATTTGTCAGTTTTTCCTTTGTTTTCTAATATATTTTTAAGAGATGGACTCTTTTTGTATACAAATTTTATTGGACCTTGAAAAATTGTCTCCCAATTTTATCATTCACAAAGAAGTCCCAATTTTTCTTTATTATACTCTCTATTTCTCAAACAATCATTGTAATTAATAATATACAATGGTGCGTTATTATAATAATCTTTCTAAAGTTCCTTTATTACCCAATGTTAATTTATTCAAGGAACCAGTTTTTAATATTATGTATAAATTCCGTTTTGTCTTTTATTTTTTACTTCATTGTATATTTTAACACAAAACTGTTCTGGATATCCTCTATTCATAAATAGTTGCATTATATAATTTAATTCTTCTATAAAGTCCTGCTCTTCACTTACCATTCTGGCTGCCCTGACCATCTGCCCTTTAATAATAGCTTTTTTCTGATGGTCAGGGTGCCAGCTATCAAAATGCAGTTTTGCTCTGACAGAATGTAGAATGCCTGTAGAGTGAGACTCTGCTGTGAAACTACATGCCAAACTAGCATGGCTAGTCTGAAAAGGGGGTATGACCGTGTTACCTTTTGCTTGTTGATGTACCACATGTCTGTGGCATTGTCTGTAACCACTTAAACAGGTCCCGAGGACCGAAGATGGTTTAGATTGTTGAGTGCCTTGATAAGGCAAGCATCTCATTGACATTTATATGCTTGCATCTGTCCTTGGTGTCCCACATCCCCTGCACTGTTATTCTTCCCAAAACTACTCCTCAAGCAAAGTCTGAAGTGACTGTGGTGTCAAACTCCTTTGGAGCAGGGATAGAAAAGGGGAGACCTGAATTTAAGGATATCTGTTGTCTCTATCAAAAAGAATTATTTTTTGACGAACTTCAATACTTGGATCTGAAAAGATAAAGGGTGTTGAGGATGGGACCAAAGAAATCTCAAATACTACTGTATCTTTCTCATATGGAATCTTGCTAGGGGTATCATGAGAATCACAGATGCCATGAGATCCAAAATTCTGAGGCATTCCCTCACAGTGACAAATGTCTGAGTGGAATACCTCTATGTTTTTCCTGTGGGAGAAAAGCTCTTTGAACTGAGGTGTCTAGTTGACATCCCAAGAATACAATCCTGTGTGAGTGAGTCAAGAAAGACTTATGGATGTTCTCTTGGAATCCCAGCTTGTGCAGCAGATCTCTCATCCAAGAGAGAGGCTCCTGACATTTTGAAAAAGACTCTGCAAAGATAAACAAGTTGTCTAACTATTAAAAATCCTGTAGTCTGCAATGAGCTATAACTAGCCAATTTTTTAGTTTTAGCACTCAAATCTGTTTCTCTGAGCTCAGCACTTGTTCAGACCTTGTTGTAAGCACTAAATAATTTACAAATTACTACCACACTCAACTTTTCTCACTTGTCTAGAGGAAAAAAGTTTTTAGTACTTAATAAATAAGCACGTATCCAGGCATGTCTAAGGGTCAGCTTCTGGTGTTTTCTCCTGTCTACCTGATGAATCTGGGCGTCTTGGGACAATGCAGCAATTGCTTCATGTACACAGACAACCCTCTCCTCCTACCACCCAACACTACAACCTGTGAGAGATGCACTTATATAGCCAAACTGGAAGCAAAGCTCTCTTCACCCAAGACTGGACTAGACAGTCGAGAGGTGAAGGTAAGCACTTGCACCACACCACACTCATCACATAGTCCCTCAAAACCTACACCACCAAAACACACACATAGAAACACAAAACACACACCTACATTGGCAGAGGCTCTCAATAAAAATCTGCAACAGAGACCTCCAAAGCAGAAATGCAAGCAACCTCCACCCCCCAACACAATCCAAATGACACATAGCCCACAAACTCAGTCTGCCACTCAACCACAGCCCATAAGGAATAACAACGTACCCAACACTCTAGTCATAGTTGACTCTGTAGTTAGGCACACTGATGTTCCACTCACCAGGCTAAACAAGGAGAAAGTTACTGTCAGCTGCCTATCAGGTGCTAGGATCCACCACATAATGCATGCACTCAGGTCACTCCACAACAAGTACAAATATGACTGTCATTGTCCATGTTGGTGTGAATTACCTGAGACGTACCTTCCTAGACTACATGAAAAGAGACATGGAGGAGCTCTCCAATCTTGCAGCCCAGGCAGGTATGACGCTAGCCCTGAATAGCATCCTGCCATTACCCAGAAGGATACCACAGTACAAGGACAAAATGATTGACTTCAAAAATTGGCCAAGCTTCTGGTGTCATTCTAAAGGGATCCAGTATCTGTCTGCCCGGGATGACATGATCAACAGACCACAATGCTTTGCCAGAGATGGGCTGCACCTGTCATCCTTGGAATTCCGGATACTGGCTAAGGCTCTTGACACCCCTATAGTGCCTCTTTTAGGCAAGATTCAAATGACAAATTCACCACCATAACAGGTACAAGCAAGCAAAATCTGAGGGTAATGCTACTCAATGCTAGAAGTCTAAACCTTAAAATGCATTCACTCAAGGGACTGCTTAAAACGGAGAACATTGAGATCTGTGCAGTTACAGCACAATGGTACTAAATATACAGAACCAACTGATATTGCCAACATCCTAGCAGATATGTTCAGTGCTAACTTTACTCCCCTCTCACTCACTAAAGGGCCCATCTCTATACTGGAAGAATGCAAAGATCCTGTAATCATGCCTGCACAGGTAAAAACCACACTCTCCAAGGCCAACAACACAGTATCCATGGGACCTGACAACATCCTAGGCTGCGTTCTACATGAAGTACAGAATGAACTTGCACCCCACCTAAGCACCTTGTTCAATCATAGCCTCACCTTATGCTTTGTGACCACTGATTGGCACACAGTAATGGTTATCCCACTCCACAAAGGGGGAGCCACCATGAACCCCGGGAAGTACTGCCCCATTAGCCTAATGAGCTTGGTCTGGTCTGCAAGGCCATGGAGTGTATCATCATGGACCTTAAAAACAAAGACATTAGTAATCGCCAAACTTTGGACCCCACCCAGTTTGGGTTTGTAAAAGGCAGATCATGTCTCCTAAATCTGACAGACTTCTTTGAAGCAGTCATCAAAGCTATAGACAAGGGTAAGATGGTTCACACAGCCTTTTTAGATCTCGCCAAGGCTTTTGACACTATCCCCCACTCTGGAATTATAGATAAACTCATTAAACTAATATAAATCCCTATGTCACAAGGTGGGTTGCCAAATGGCTCATTGACGGAACCCAAACTGTGAAAATAGCAGACTCCAAATCCGACTTCAGACCAGTGACAAGTGGAGTACCACAGGGTTCAGTCCTGGGTCCTCTCCTGTTTGGTATCTACTTCTCTGAAGTATGGGCTAACACAGAAGGTCTTTGGCTAATGAAGTTCGCAGATGACTGCAAACTAGGAGCCATAACTGAAACTCCTAACAATGTGGATATCCTACAAAAGGGCCTCACTGAGACAGATGCCTGGTGTCAAAGCCATGGCCTCAAGCTCAATGCCAAAAAGTGCATTGTCATCCCCTTTGGTAAAAACTCTGTACTCATGAGCTACCACATAGGTGGTAGTCTACTTAACACCGAAAGTGTGATAAGAGACCTTGGGACACAGGTGGACTGTAGTCCCTTCTTTGATAATCACATCACCACAGTAGTCAGGAAATCCTTCTACGTGGCACACCTCATCACAAAAGGATTCTCATCCAGGAAAAAAATAGGTCATTGTTCCCCTCTACTCATCACTCATTTGACCTATTACAGTGTACAACACCCCTTTTGGTATGCATCTCACAAGACATCTACAACAACTGGAAAGACCACAGAAATACCTCACAAAGAGATGCCCTATGCAGACCATCTAAAAAAATACCAGCTTTACTCCATCGCATATTGCCTACTCAGAGAGGATCTCTGCCTAATATACAAAGCTATTTCAAACCCAGAACTGTTGGACATGCTCCACTTAAAGAAATCCCAATCCCTCCAAGCTATGCACTCTAGGGAACTAAACCTTGTCACTACAATAAACAGAACATGCTGGGGGGGATAGATTTCTGTCCCAGAGACTTCCCATACTCTGGAACAAACTACCTATCTATATCAAACAAAGCTCCTCATTAGCACTGTTCAAGAAAAATCTTGATGATTGGATGGGAAATAGGAAATTCACCCCAGGGATCACCTCTGTGGCTCTGCTCAACAGGGGCACAGGAGAATAATTTTCTTGGGTGGTGAATGCCAGGGTACCTTTTTGGCTAGGCTTATATAGGACCAATAGCCTAGTACCTCCCTATGAACCTATAACTGGAACTAGACACTTTGTGAACACTCGGTGAAGTGGATAGTCCAAAGGGTAAGGCAAAGAACTAATAATGTGATCTAGATACACAAACCCTAAAGAGCACCTGATGTCTGCATGAACATGGATGTGATGATAAGCATCTTTAAGGTTTGCTGTGTTACCATTACACATGAAAGAGAAAGAAGAGATAACAGTTGTGAAGGGACATAATTTTGAATTTGGGCAATATCACAAACAGGTTTAGGAAAAAAAGATCCAGAACTGGTCTCCAAGCATTTTTTCTTTGGCACTAGGAATATCCTTGAATAAAACCCATGCCCACTGGAGAAAGAGGAATTGGTTGTATCAGTCCTTGGGACAGCATGTGATGAAGAACAGGTGGAAACAAAAGAGTCTGATCTGCAGGATGAGGAATGGCCCCATGGAAAGGAGGAATTTCCTCCCACTGCCAGCTGTAACCCTGATGAATGATTTTCAGAACCCATTTTTCTGAAACAATCGGTTGCCAAAGAGAAAAATGGATATTTAGACTTTCTTGAAGAGAATAGGGACCAGAGTGGGGGGGGGGGGGGCACAAGGTCTCTTGAATAGTCATTCAAATAACTTGTTGGCATGTCCTTAGCTTGGGGAGATTTGAGACTTTTTTTTTGGAACCCCCTTACCACTTCTTCTTAAATGTCTATCTGAATTCTGTTGAGACTGTTTATTCTGTTAGCTGCTGAAACTGGATGAAGAAAAAAAAATCCATTGGAAATGGAGGTCTGAAATATCTTAGAGATTCCATTGATCAACTTGTCCATTTCATCACAATTTTTGACACCACTGCAGCAGTGGGGCCAAAGACTAAGTCTGTATCTAAGGAAAATTTTAAAATCTCATTTTCTAAATCATCTGTGAGGCTCTGAGAATGCAGTCAAGCAAACCTCCTTAAAGCAGTACCAGTGGCCATAGCCCTAGAAGAAGTATCAATAGAATCATACACACACTACAAACAAGAGAAGACGTTAAGTTATGTAAAGCAGTTTTTTCTTCACAAGAAGAAACTGTAGTTAAAACATTCCTCATACTTTCACAATATGTCAGAACAAATTTCAACATACAACCCTGACAATTTAAAATTCCGCAGAAGTATGCACATTTGTCCTCATACCTATCAATAATTTCCCACCCTTATTAGAAAGAGTAGGACTGGAATTAACTAAGTGCTTAGCAGAAGTGGAGTCCACTGAAGCTATAGCTGCTGTGTCAGGTTTGGGAATAATGCATAAAAATGTAAAAGACTGTGGAACTTTATATGTCATAGCTGCCTTTTTAGGGACAGCTGGCTGACTACCAGAAAAATTGCAGGTAGTAGGACATACATCCTGTAAAGCAGACAGGACAAGAGGAATAAGTGAAGGTTCTGGAAATCTTTCTGTAACAAATCATAGCATTTTCTGAGGGACTGAGAAACCTTAGTGTTCTCCCACTGAAAATACTAGGACAGTCTAGTAATAGTCTCAGAGAAAGAGAACCCCCCACTGGAAGAATCAAAACCTGAGATCTCCTTTGAGTCTGAATCAGAAATCTGAGGACTAAACTCTGAATCCATCCCTGCATCTTTCTGTTCAGATTCAGAATCTTAAATCTTTTCAGGAAAGGAGGACTCCAGCTGTAGTTTACCAGATATTATTCTACAAGTAGGATCAATAGCCTGAATTAAACCCTGAGCCAGTCCCAAAAAACTATTCCTATCCAAAGAAATTTGAGGAGGAGTAGATACATGTTTCATTTTCTGTTTCTTTTTGGCAGGAAAAATGGGGTCAATCATGTTACTAATGGCAGTTGGTGCTTCCCCAGGGATGGAGACAGCATTCTGATATAACAGGGAAACCTTCCCTGTTTCCTCTCCCAGGACTGACAAGAGTAGATATCCCTTACCCACTGAGAGGTTGCCAACAGCTGTAGAGGACAAGGCTAAACTCAGCCCATAAGTAAGTGCTGCACTAGAGGAAATCTGGGTAAAAGAAGAGTGGTCTGTGGTACAACAAATGGCCACAGCAGAGTCACCCACCTGCGGCTGAGGCAAATTGCTAGCCTGCTGAGGTGGCAAAAGCTGCTTTCTTAACTTTTTCTTTTTGTGCCTAGAAGAAGGACTGACCATGGGAATGGCATTCTGTTCCATGGTCAAGCCAAAAGTGGTGCCTCTTTCTGAGGGAAGACAAGCAGCAAATGCCAATAAAACTACCAGTCCACAGAAGTTACCTTTTTGACAGAAAAAAACACAATGAAAAGCACTTTCAAGCACTATGGCAGCACCACGATGGAAAATTGAACAGTATTTCTCCATTGAAAATATGTTATCAGTTAGTTTACTTTAAAACTGAGAGAAAAAAATGAGTGCTTCATTTAAAAATGCATTATAGTCTCGAGACAGTTCATTAAAACACAATACCTCTCAACTCAGGACTGTCAAGACCAGACAGGAGGAGAGGAAAAACCATGCACCACACAACCCAAGTTCACATAGAAGAATCACAACTGCAAACAAACACATAAACACACAAAAGACCTCAAGACATAAGACATGCAACACATAGTTCTCAAAGTCAGAAGCCCTCAGTATGGAGAACATCGATGTTTGTGCTGTGACTGAAACCTTGTTCAAGGGCTCTGCACCCCACCACCACACTATCATAATCATCATATCATAATGCCCCGCCCCAAAATCCGGAAAACTACAAAGAGGGGGGAGATCATATTCATAAAGGATACCCACACCTCAGGTTAGTGGCCTGGAGAGTATAAATGTCTCTCAAAACACCATCATATTGACTTCACTTCAACAAACAACACTGAGACTGGGAACAACTCCCTTGAGTTCATAAACTCAAATGCTATGGAACAAGTAGTCACCATACCCACAAGAGGAGCAAATCTGCTAGACCTGATGACCACAAACATGGGGACAAAACTCCACACACACCGATATATCCTCCTCAGTGAGATCAGACCATAAATTAATCTCTGGATCCACATAAAGACCACAGTGAAGAACTTCTCAAAAGCAAACTTCACACTTTATACTGAGTGGGTGGTAACCAAGCCCCCGAGCCAGTGGAAACCACAAGACAGAGCAAAATCCCTAAATGGGAAGGCACTCTGATCAATACTAGCAAAAAAAATCACATCACTCATCAATCATCCAAAAGGCACTTTGAGAGAAAAATCAAATCGCTACAAAAACAATCATTAAAAGCCTCTTTTAGGAATGTTAGAAAAAAAACCTGGGTGCAGATATGCTCAGAATTAGTCCAAAAAAATCAAAAAAACTGAACCCACAGACATTACAGCACAACTAAGAGCAGTCCAGCAGAGCCTCCCCAAATCCTCCCTCCCTCCCCCAGGAGAAAGAAATATCCCACCAGAGTCTAGCCTCCCAAACGATCCTACCCAATTTGGCTTTGTCAAGGGCAGATCCTGCCTCTTGAACTTGGTCGACTTTTTTAAACAGTCACTAAGGCCATGATTGAGGGAGGGGCAGCAGCCACAGCCTACTGTCAGACTCTAAGCCGTCACCGAGCGTCCCTCAGTCAGGGCTCCTGGCCCCCCCTTGTTCCCTTCGGCATTTATTTATTTTCAAACATAGGGGGCAGGGAGGCTGAAATTTTTTGCAGTGCCAGAGCCATGGCCTTAAGCTAAATGCCAAAAATGTATAGTCATACCCTTTGGGAAAACAAGGTACCCCCCTAATTACCACAGGTGTGGTAATCCATTAAACGAAGAAGTTATCAGGGACCTGGGGACCCAAGTTGACAATAACTTGACTTTGACACTCACATTGCCAACAGGAAGACAAAGGATAAAGGGCTCAAAACATATGTCCATACGATGCTATTCAGTCGCATACCGCCTGCTCAGTAATGGACATGCTCCACCTCAAAAATCCAAATCCACAGAGAGCACAGAGCAAGTGAACCTATACTCCTAGCTTTAAAATAACTTTCCTGAAAAGAAAGGAATAAAACATCAGTAAATATAAGAAAATTAAAGTTTTTTTCCCAGAAGGGAGCTTATCTGCCCAGCAAAGGATAACACAAGCAAACCATCGATCATTGAAAGCCTCAGAGGAGTGTACTCTTTGGCAACAGTAAAGGTCTGAAGGGCTTTGTGTCCAAACGTGTCTTTTATTTGGCTCATCTTGAGCTGCTTGACAGTTTGGGTGCATGGAAGGTGCCCTGAAGCTTTGGAAGCTGGCTGGTTGTTATATCCTTTGCAGGATATAACCCATATAGCTAAGGCTATTACAGCAGTGATCAATATGAAGAAAATTGGGTATTCAAATTTGAGCATGGGACAGTTTTTTGAATGAAATAGCGGTATGGATGATTTTGTTGAAATATTGTTATTTTCTGCTGTTGTTAACTAAAACCTTCTTGGACTGGTGGGTGTGAAATAAACATGGAATTGTGAGTCAAGCATGGACATTTGGTGTACATAGAAAATCGATTATTGGCTAGAACCAGCAGATGCATGATTCGGTATGTGGGTCCATGAAGGAAATTTTTCTTTTGTGAGGACTTCTAGATTGTCTGATATCATTATGTGATGAATGTGGAGACACCAGTCACAAAAAGTAATTGTTCTCATAGCTGCAGTAGATGTGGACATAAAGGTCATTATAGCATTGAATGTCCAGGCAATAACAAGTAAGTAGCTGATAATATAAAAAAACAGTAAAAGAACGAGAGTGATTTGAACTCTCACAATTTTCAGTAATTGAGAGTTCTCTCCCAACTTTTTCATCTCTACAGCAGTGTGAGAGGAAGGAGCTAAGACCAGATATTTGTTAAGTGAATTAGTTGGCTGCGTTGGCTACATTTAAGGAAAGAGGGAGTTAGTAAGGGAGACATAGCTATCAAAAAGAGTTTTATGCCAAAAAGCAAAAAAAATGCATAGAATGTTGATAGTAGCCCAGAGATTTATAACACATAATGGTAACAGGTTTCAAAATATAGACAGAGTACTTTGTGTTTGTTAAGAAATCAGATATTTGTTGATTGATTTATTCATTCATTTATTTATTTATTTATTATAGGATATCCAAAATGCATCTTCAAGAGAGTATGGAAAATCAAGTAGGTTTATAAGAGCTTTTGGTTGTTGATCTCGTTGGCTAGACATTTGCTCAAGCGTGGCAGTTATATTTTTGGCAATTAACAGTGAGTATTTTAAAATGGTATGTCTTGCATCGTGCTAGATATATAGTACTGGATTTTGAATTTCAAAGGTTCAAATGAAGACTTTGTTATTTTTGCACAATGTTGCTGATTAGGTTTACAAGTAGTTAGTAGGCATGATATCCAGAAAACCACTGAGAAACAGCTCAGTTTCTCAACTGACCCAAAGCACTGTCTGGTTAGGTGGCATGCTCAAGATCACACAGCAGGCTGAGGGAATCAAACACTGTGCCACAGGAAGCAGATCACTAAAAGGTCACTGCCATAATCCCCTGCACTAACTGCTAGTCAATGATTGTGGAAATTGATTACACCTTGGTTGAACATGCTGTTGTTATTATTTGTGGATATTTTAATTCAAATGCATGGGAAGTAAAATAAAAAGGGATATGTGAAGAAAAATATTAGGGTGTTTAAAAAATAATTAAAATGTGTAAGATGGTACAAAGTGGTCCTAGTAATTTACTTTTTCTAACAGGCAGTTGTAAAATAAATAGATTTTTTTTTTACCAGCAGATAATTATTTGAGGGCAAATGAAGTTTACAAGAGAAAGGCTTTTCTGACCGTAATGCAATTACTTCTGAAAAAGAACAGCGTAAGCATTTAAAACTGATACGGCCAGTGATATTCCAAATACAATCAAATGTTTGTGAAAAAGGAGAGGTTGTGAAAATCAAAGGCTAGCTCATATCTTACTTGAGTATGGGAAAATCAAATTCAGTAATTTATATTTGCTTACTGAGGTAGTACATTCATCAAAACTGATCAACTGAAGGTATATATCCTTCACAGAGGAAGTGGTAAACAGAATTAAAGAGAAAACATTTAGCTCACTGTAGGTGGAGACAAAATGTTGACAAAGAAAGAGAATGGAGACAACACTCATGTTTGGTTGTATAGCTTGACAATAGTTTGGATAAAAGAAGACCAGTGCTTGCTGCACATTTTTTTGACGATTGCTTACTAAGTATCACATTGGATATGACTTAGTAATAGAAGGTAAGAAACATAGGAAGATGTGATCAGCTAGTATCACCAAAATCATTTATTAAGCACTTTCGTCCTATGATAGGACTTCATCAGAATATAATACTGCCACAAAAATATGTTCTTATATAGAGTAATCTTAATGTGAACCAAATAAGAAAACTAAACAACTTAATTCTTTCCAAACATTTAAAGGCGCACACCCTTCAAGGAAAATAGTATAACAGAAATATTAATAAACAGTAGGTATATAAACATTCAGGTTTCACAGGTACATGGATGGATCACCTTTGTGCAGAAGAATAACTGTTGCAGTCCTCCATTTGTGTGGCACAAGTTCTATTTGGGGGTTCCAGCTGAATACCCATTCTAGTGAGGCTGTTAGGTCATGTTTCATGCAGTTAAGGTGGCAATCTGAGATAATATCAGGTGTCATGCATGTAGTGTTTTTGGTCATGGAGGGTGCTTTTAGGACCTGTTCCCTAGTGATAATTTGGGGTTGTTATGGTTGGAGGTATCACTTGAGTTGTGTCTGGTGGTGAAAGTGGGGTAAAATTAGAACTGAACTTAATGGCCAATAGATTAGCTATATACATAGGTAGCTCCATTTACAATTAGTTTGGCACATCATTGTGTATCACTATCGAGTTTGTGGACATAGTTCAAGAGTGCCTTATAATTGTCCTTTGCCTGGAAGGCTACTTTTACCTAAAATTTGGCTTTGATAGACTTAATCAGTCCCCTGAGTTGCTTATTAAGTTTGATGAGAGAGATGTTTGCCTCAATGGGTATTTCACTTTCTATTTTTGGCATGACTTTTTTCTTTTTGTTATACAACTTATTATGCTGTGATTCTACCAGGGTGGCTTGTCCTTTGAGCTTGTCCTGTGCTTATTTTGGGTATACATGGGTGTACAGGGACTTTATGAATGACTCTGCATAGGCAGCAGTGTTTTCTGTATTTGAAGGGGGACTTAAAATTTTATCAAGGTGTCACTTAAAAGCAAGAAATATGCCTTGGGATAATTCCTAAAAGTTCCAGAGTTAGGTGGTGTCACAAACTTTATTTTTATTTTAAAGTTGACAGTTTACTGGTACAGCCTAACCAGTGAACATTACATTTCGGATAGGGGGTGCAATATTCCCCCATGTTTGCAAGGTCTAGGTCAAGAATGTTTGCACATCTAGTGGATGCAGTAGATGAATCAGGGAGTTCACGATGACAAAGTCCATGAATCTTTGGGCCTGCATTTTTGGGGTCATGTATGCTTCTTAGTTTACACAAGGGTAGTTGAAGTTGTTCATGAGTGTGGTTTTGGGTAGAGTGGACAGTAACTCCAGTTCACTTAAGTAAGTAGTGTGGATTGCTTGGGTCAGAACAGGGTTTTTGTAACTCACAATATGATATGGGACTTTGCTCAGATCAATGCAGTTATACTGCTAAACCAATTAAAAGGTGTGATAGTTTTTGATGCAAATTGAGATACTTCCACATTTTGTCCCTTGTTGTGCAGTAGCATGTCTAAATATGTCTAAGGCATTGTAGCCCAGCACTGGGGTTTAGGAAGCTGCTGCTTTAAATCATGTCTCAGTAACTACATAGTCATCTATATTCTCCAGGTTGAGGACAACTTGCAGGGAGAGGAGCTTTTTATTTACATTCCTGGCATTTAGCAGTATCACCTTTAGGGTATACGGAGATGGTTTAACTATGTTAGATGGATTATCAGGTTGGCATTGCCTAATCAAGTAGCCAATATTCAGAAGCATAGAAGGGACAGGTGCAGAGAGTCCAGGGAGAAGCAGAATTGCCTGTCAGGCATATTATTCCAAGCTGACAAATATTGAATCCTCCTTTTGAATGACACCAGAAAGTAAGCCAATTATTAAATGTAGTTATCTTCTATTCATACCATGGCAACATCCTTGGAGAATGTTGAATACTGTTAAGTGCAAGGCTCATGCTGGTCTGGAACACGTAGTTCAACAGCCCCATCATGTTTCTCTTAATGCTAGGCTCATACTGGTCTGGAACACATAGCCCAAGAGCTCCATCATGTTTCTCTTCATGCAAGCAAGGGAGGCACGTCTCAGGTCATTTACTTCCACATGGACTATGAGCGAGTCACACTGTTACTTGTAGTTCAGTGCCCTAAGTGCATGTGTGATGTGGTGGATTCTGGCCTCTGATAGACAGCCCTCTCTTTGCTTAGCATGGTGAGCAGGACATTTGTGTGTCACACAAAAGAGTCTATGATCAAGACATTGAATTGTGAGATTGTCTCCCTTCTGGGTTTATTTGGTGAGACACTATGAGATGAAGATAAATGTGTCCTGGTGAGTGTTGCTGCATTAGTGTGTTTTTGAGGTTAATAAGGTTATTTATCATAATTTCTGCATTTGAGAGGCCTTTGAAGTTTAGGAAGCTTACTTTTAAGGGCTTCAGCGTATGTAGGTCTATGTGTTTGTCCTGTGGTATGTGTAGCAGGTGATGTGTGATGTGTGTTTCTGACAACCTGTTTGGTAGTTGCAGTGGTTTTATATGATAGCATCTCTTACATATTGTATTAGATTTTTCAAGAA
The DNA here is from genome assembly GCF_019279795.1 of Protopterus annectens. NCBI lineage: Eukaryota > Metazoa > Chordata > Ceratodontiformes > Protopteridae > Protopterus > Protopterus annectens. The sequence continues at coordinate 1,754,734,297 of NC_056726.1, forward strand.
TTAAGTGTTTGTCGGTGAACATGAGCCAATTCCTACATTGTCTCAGGATGCTGAAGTCTACCAAGCTGGCTGCAGAAGCAGGAAGAAAGTTAAGATCCATAGTTTTGGGTATTTATATGGTGCATTTCAGTGGGAATGATACCAAATGTATATTTAAGTAAGGCTGTGATTAGTGGCAAACCTGTTCGTGTGGTCCTCTTATATATATAACCAATGACTAGGGTAATTAAATGAGTATATATTAGATTTGTTTGCATGCTAGTTGGGTAAGAATTGTGATTCTAGTCTAATATTATGGAACACTGCTCCCTTTTGCACACACCTGGTGCTTGGTGGACAAATGCATTCACATGAACTCTTATGGGTGTTTTTACTGGAACACTGAGTTTCTAAACATTTGCATATATACAGAGCACTGCTAACACAAACTGCATAATGAGGGGCATCATGCAGATGCAAACATTTTATACAGGCAGAGAATATGACTAAGCAAACAAAATAGTCCACTTGCCAATTACAGGAGCTCACTTGAAACCTTCTTCTGTGATTTCTAAGCTCAGGACAGACGAGGATAGCCTCGACTGCCACTCGAGTACAGACCTAACCTTTCTTTCACAGTCGCTTGTTACTGAGTGCACAACTACTTATTGGCTTTGTGTTTCTAAAGTATGGCCAAACAATCCATGTATGCTTTTTTGACAAGCACAGGAAAAAGGGTGAAACATGGCATGTCTGCAGCTAGTGGGGTTTGGCTTTATTGGCATGCATGTACCAGAAGAAACTTAAAAAAGTGGGAGTAAAATGTCATGGGCATTCAGAAGCCATGTAACAGAATCATTTTGCACATGTCCTATGCGATTCCATTCCAGAAGGAATAAGGTATTATACAGTGAAGGCTTTAGCTTTGCTGGGTCTTCTTGCAGTATATACTAAATAGTGTAGGGGAACAGAAACACTGTGCTATGTAGCTACTGTTGTATGTTGGCATGGTGGACATAACAATAACTGGTTGACAGCTGTTACACCACATTTTCAGTGACATAACACCCCCTGCAGCCACAGATCCCCATCCTAGTCTGGGCACACAGATCCCTAAACATTATCCATTACTTTGTATTGTTGAATGAGCTACTTGCAATACATGTACACTAAAGTTGTTAGGTGTGTAGCTTGTTTCAGTAGGATGTTTACCTTTCATGCAAGTGTACAACATGCACAGATGAAACTTTTGCATAACCCCTTCACTGATGAGCTCCAGCAGACACTGTTGAAGTAAACAGTTATCTTGTGATGTCTATAGGTTCATAGGTAGGTACTAGGCTATCTGCCCGAAGGCATTTATAAGCCTAGCCAGAATGTGTTGGCTTTCACTGCCCCCTTAGATTAGTTCCCTGTGCCTCTGTCCAGCAGAGCCATTGAAGTGATCCCTGGGGTAAACTTTCTGTTTCCCATCCACTTGTCAAGGTTTCTCTTGAAGAGGGTTAGCTAGGAGCTCTGCCTAATGTAGATTGGAAACTTGTTCCAGAGCATGGGAAGTCTCTGGGACAGGAATCTATCCCTCCAGCACATCCTATTTATTGTTGTGGTGAGGTTTAGATCCCTGGAGCATGTGGCTCGAGGGGATATGGTTTTCTTTAGGTGGAGCATGTCCATCAATTCTGGGTTGGACATGGCCTTGTATGTCAGGCAGAGATCACCTCTGAGTAGGAGATATGCAACCGAGTACAGCTGGAGTTTTTTCAGTCGAGCTGCATAGGGCATCTACTTGAGACCAGTGATCCTCTTGGTGAGGAACTTCTGTGGTCTTTCCAGTTGTTGCAGGTGTCATGTAAGGTACATCCCAAATGGGGCACTTTACTCTATGATGGGTCTGATGAGTGATGCATAGAGGGGCACAATGACCTCTTTCGATCTGGATGCAAACCCTTTTCTGATTGGGTGGGGCACATAGAAGGATTTTCTAACCACTTTGGCAATATGATTATCAGAGGTGAAGTTACTATCTACTTGGGTCTCCAGATCCCTTATTACATCTTCCGTATTTAGGGGCTACCACCTATGTGGTAGTTTGTGGGTACTTTGTTTTTTCCAAAGGGGATGACTATGCACTTTTTGGCATTTAGCTTGAGGCCATGGCTTTGACACTAGGTATCTGTCTCAGTGAGACCCTTTTGGAGGATGTCTGTGTCAGCCAGAGAGTCAATTATAGCCCCTAGTTTGCAGTCATCTGCCAACTTGGTGAGCTGTAGTCCTCCTGTGCTTGCCTGTACCTCTGAGAAGCATATGCCGAACAGGACGGGTCCTAGGACTGAGTCCTGGGGAATGCCACGTGTAACAGGTTTAGAGTCAGACCTAGCTCCTGCAATGCTTACCATATGGGTTCTGTCCTTGAGCCAGTTGGCAACCCATGTCGTGACGTAGGGATTTATGTTCAGACTGATGAGCTTGTCTATAATACCTGAGTGGGGAATAGTGTCAAAGGCCTTTGCAAGGTCTAGGTAGGCTGTGTGGACCACCTTTCCCTCATCAATAGCCTTGGTAACTGTCTTAAAGAAGTCCACCAGGTTTAGGAGGCATGATCTGCCCTTAACAGAGCCAAACTGTGTTGGGTCCAGTGTTTGGAGGTTTCCAATGTCTATGTTAATGAGATCCATGATGATGTGCTCCATAGCTTTGCAGACCTAGCTAGTCAGGCTTATAGGGCGATAGATCTCAGTGTCTGTTGTGGCTCCACCATTGTGGAGCAGAATAACCATTGCTGTGCGCCACTCTGTGGGCACGTAGCTTGTGGAGAGGCTGAGTTTAAACAGTGTGTTTAGGTGAAGGGTTAGTTCATCTTTGAGCTCTTGTAGGATGCAGCCTGGGACACCATCCGGTCCCACTGATGCTGTGTTTTTGGCTTTGGAAAGGGCTGTTTTAACCTGAGTGTCTGTAATTTCAGGAGCTCTGCATTCTTCTGGTATAGTTATGGGCTCTTTTGGGTGTGAGAGGGGGGTGAAATTTGCACTGAACCTGTCTGCCAGGATGTTGGCTATATCAGTCGGTTCAGTGTATTTTGCACCATTCTGCACTAACTCCGAGCAGATCTGAGAATTGCCACTTAGATTCTTGACATAGCTAAAGAATGCCTTGTGGTTATCTTTGAAGTCCATGGCAATTTTTCTTTCGAAGCTAGCCTTGGATGATTTTATGAGGGAACGTAGTTTCTTGCTGATAATGATCAGGGATGTCTTCCCTTCTTGGGATTTTACTCTTTTCTGTACTAGTTTCCTCCTTCTATTGTATAGCTTGTTTATGGCAGGGGTCCACCAGACTGGATTCCTTTTCCTGGAGGAGTGAGTCTTGGTTTTGTTTGGGATAGCATGATCCATGCATTCTTGTAGGTGCCTGTAGAGTGCATTAGTAAAGAATTTTGCAGCTTGGACAGCGTTATCCTTTAACATGGGGGCTTTGAAACTTCCCACCTCGGTCTTAAGTTACGTGAAGTTTGCTTTTGAAAAGTTTTTCACAGTGATTTCTTTGACCGGGGGTGGTGGTGGAATGTGGATATCCAGAGTGATTAGTTTATAGTCAGATCTAACCAGCGAGGGGTTGACCTCCGGTCGCCCATGTTGGTGATGACCAGATCCAATATGTTGTCACCTCTGGTAGGGGTGTTAACCAGTTGATCCAGGGCATTTGAGTTTATAAATTCTAGGAAAAGTTGGGCCATGGTGTTCGTACTTGAGTAGTTCTCCTAGTTAATGTTTGGATAATTGAAATCACCCAATATCAGGGTGTTTGGTAGGACCTTTATGTTTCCCAATGTTTCCAGGAATGGTGAGTGGGGGTCCTGGGATATAGTGGGTAATCTGTAGCAAGCAATAATTTGAATAGCAGTTTTGCCCATTGTTAGTTGCACGTGAATGATTTCTGAAGCACCTGGAGGTGTGGGTATTCTTGATGAATATGGATACTCCCCCGCCTTTTGTATTTCAGTTTGGGTTTTGTGGCTGAAATGTATGGTATGAATTGTAGCCTGGTAGTGCTGGGGTGCTCTCTGGAGCCTTAAAGCAGGTTTCTGTTACTGCACATATATCGATTTTCTCCATACTGAGGAGTGCCTCCAGTGCATGCATTTTGAGGTTTAGACTTCTGCCATTGAGTAGCATTACCCTCAGTTTTTTGTTGCTTGTGCTATTCACGGTGGTGGGTTTTGTCTTTTGAGCCTTGCCTAAAAAAGGCACTATGGAGGTGGCAAGAGCCTTGGCCAGTATTCGAAAGCCTAATGGTGACAGGTGCAAGCAGTCTCTAGCAAATAAGTGTGTTTTGTTGAGCATGTCATCCCAGGCTGACAGACACTGGATCCCCTTTGAATGACACCAGAAGCTTAGCCAATTTTTGAAATTGATAATTTTTCTCTATACCGTGGTATCATTCTTGGTGAGGGCAGGATATTACTAAGGGTCAGGGTCATACCAGCCTGGGCTATGTGATCAGAGAGCTCCTCCATGTCTCTTTTCATGTAGTCCAGGGAGGTACGGCTCAGGTCATTCACACCAACATGGACAATGACAGAGTCATATTTGTACTTGTTCTTGAGTGACCTGAGTGCTTGTGTTATGTGGCGGATCCTGGCACCCGACAGGCAACTAACAGTAACCTCCTTGTTCAGTCTAGTGAATGGGATGTCAGTGTGCCTGACTATAGAGTCACCTATTACTAGTGTGTTGGGCATATTATTTTGCCTTAAGGGCTGTGATTGTGTGGCACACTGGTTTTGTGAAGTATCTGTTTCATGGTTT